>NC_081194.1:19983794-20080455 GCF_902713425.1 Acipenser ruthenus
AGTTCTTGCACCTGGGTTAGCATGGGCCTCTATCACAGGCTTTATGGCTTAACGTTCCATGCCTTCCACTGTGTCACAGATATCAAAAAACAATTGTTGTAACTGGTAAATAAAAATAACTACCAATGTCTCAGAACTAGACAATAATATGTTATTGTATAGGCTCTTATACACACACACCCACCCCAAAATCATTAGTTTCAAGTTACGAAACATTGAAGTTTTTTTTTTATTTCACTTTGCATCGAAGCAAAAGCGTAGTCATTCTGTAATTTAGTTGAAGTTATTTTTCTTTTTTTGCAATTCTTTTTCTTTACTCCCTTTTTGCTTTTTTTAAAAACTAGACATTCAATCTGAATGTTCTGTGGCCACCTATTGTGTGGTAGAGCCCAGCAAAGGACCTTCCTGATTGGTGGGTGAAAGTTCTGAGGTTTCGAATACATTTTATACAAATGTAATATTTACATAAAATGCTCATGCTCTTCCATGGCTAGTGTTACAACACCTTTGTATACAATATGTTTCACCTCAAATCGTGTTTACCCAGCAAAATATGTTGACAATATTTTTGTTGTAATGTTTATATCTTGTACCTTCAATTGAATGATATGTATACAAACTAATACATTCAGCTGGTATGCATGGAACCAAGTACCTTTTTTGGTGATGATACTCAAGAGTTGTGTTCTCTAAATCTGGCTTCTTACTAGTTCTTTTTTTTTCCTATGTACACAACCTTCCACCAAGTGTTGTAAAAACATTCTGTCCCATTAAGGATGTACCAAAAACCAAAAGTGGAGATGTCCATAAATTATTATTATTTTTTTTTTTTTACTTGTATTTACTTGTATTCACCAATGTGAAACATTAATTTTCTGCCAGTGACTAGGGTTGCATCAAAGCAATTTTTTTGTGGTAAAATCCACACATTTTTCATAAACTTCTCCAAATGTAAGTTGTAATTGTCTTGGTGTATGTCAGTTATTGCAGGCAAACCAAAGATGATGCTACACAACATGGTGGAAGTATCTTGAAGGAGGATGTTTGCACTTCACCCAAGTGCCTGTCTGTCTGTGCACATTCAAAGTTCCTTTTGTTTTACATTTACAGTTGAACAGTCTCAACACTGTTACAGCTAAGATCTAGTCCATAGATTTATCTGGTCAGGAGCTGCAGCTTGGCATAAAATGCTCTTCATACCTGGAATCCTGTGGCCTTAGATCTGTAGTTGTTGTGACATATGATGTTCAAGTCAGCTGGCTTTTCCACAAAAAGAATAAAACTTGAGATTGGAGTACTTGAAAACTGTACTATCCATGTCTTCATCACTTTTTTTTAATGTTACAGTCCTTTAATTGGGTCTGCAAAGGTTTTAAAAGCAGGGATATTTTTTCTTGCATCTTGCCTTTTTTCACCATATCTTTGAAAAACAGTTCCTCCTTGTTTATATCATTTATGTATGTTGTTGATCACACACCAAGTCCATTCAGCCGTCAGCTGAAACATAAGAAATGCATCAATCTGGAAATGTGGCAACATGCAAGGTATGTACATATAACCTGTGTGGCACTCCCACGCAATGGTGGTTATCTGTGATTCACCTTTGAAAAAACCAATAGTGTAAACTAAAAATGTATTACGTTTGGGAGCCATATCTACAGCTTCATCTAAGAGTACATAATAAATACGATTCTGTATATGATTGATTACAAGTATTTTAAACTAAAAAGTCTTAAAACTCAATGCACATAAATGACACTGGCCCTGGTGAATGATTAGCTTTGTATGTAATCTGCAAAGTCAGACTTTCAGTAGATCACAATAATTCTCTATTCTATAAATTCTTATTTAACATGAGCATAAAAAATGAACTCCTAAACTTTCTGAAAAGGTAAGGGAACACTTCTGGAATGACTCTTCCACTGGTACGTGGTCCTTGGCTTATAAAATGTATACAGACCCAAGTAAAGGTTATTAAACCCAAGAAGGAGCTGTTTTCAAACAGATAACAGAAGAGCTTTTCATGTGTAATTTACATTGATATTTACTTTAAGTCAGGCCACTGTTAACCAACATTTCCTAACTTTAAAACAACAGGTTTGCTTGTATCTAAAAGCCTGTTGGTAGTTTTAATTATAAAACATACTTTTATACTCTGGGTATTTAGTATTATCACGTTCAAGACCATATTAATTAAAAAGGGGAAAATATTGTATATCAAAGTTTGGGCAAAGGGCCCGATTTTGGTCCTAAAGTAGGTAGGTTAACCAATGAATATACAAAATTAGCAGCAATAATTGCAGTGTCCTCAAGTGCCGTAGCTTTTACCTGGAGATCACAGAGCAAAAGTTACCAAAGTCTTTCTGTTAGTTTATTCTTTAGTTTTAGGTTGTGGTTTACCAGCCAATTAGATTTGCTTTTGCCTTTTCAGTCAATTTCCGAACTCGCCCCTTACTGGAAGTCCCAAAGGTTAAAGACGAATCTTCAAACAGCAGCTGCCTCTGCTCTTCTTCAGAGTCGTCTTCATTGTAAAAAGCTGTCCTTCGACCCTGATTTCTGGTTCTCATGGGGAATTTAGAGCTTTTGTCGGTGCCCTCTTCCTGAACCCCCTCAACCTCCTCTTCGGTCCTCTCATTATCCTCCTCCTCCTCCTCCTCCTCCTCCTCTTCTTCTTCGTCCTCCTCCTCCTCCCCTTCTTCTTCCTCTTCCTCCTCCTCCTCCTCCTCCTCCATTCGCTCTACGGGTCCTTCAATCTTCCCACTGCTTCGTGTTTGCATCTTTGGGCTCACTGCAGTGGGTGCAGGAGGCATTTCTGGTGGTGCTTTCATGCTTCTGGGTTTTCTGCCTCGGCGGGACTTCTGTACTATAGGACCTTGCTCAGAGCTAGTGTCTGCCGCAGCAGAAGAGGTGCCTGCCTCATCACTGGTCGACTGGTCCCTTTCCTCTTCCTCTGTCGTTGTAGCTCTATTTTGTAGCTCATTTGCTCTCATGGCTTCCAATTCTTTTTTGCTTTTACGTCCCCTTTTTTTGCCAGGGCGCTTCACATCAGTTTCTGAAATTACAACAGATGCTGCCTTTGCGGGGGTCATTGCCTTTGGTTTTCGACCTCTTCTGACCACATAATTTGAACTGTGTCCATCGTGTCCATTCAGCTGCAAGTTTTTCTGTGCCCTCGGGCTATCTTGGGAATTTGCTGGAAATAATAGAAAATTAAGTTAGCTTATTAGGCTGCTCACAAGGTTGTGGAATTTCTGAAAAAAACATATATTGTCCAAGGGACAAAATACTAGAAAAATCCACTTGTCTTTAATCTACTTTCTCCCTTCCCGTCACACAAAACACACGCAAAAAAGTGGCATGTAACTGAGCTCCTACTGCAGACAAAAGCAATGTCAATTAGTAATAGGGCAGCAGTGTGGAGTAGTGCTTAAGGCTCTGGACTCTTGACTGGAGGGTCGTGGGTTCAATCCCAGGTGGGGGACACTGCTGCTGTACCCTTGAGCAAGGTACTTTACCTAGATTGCTCCAGTAAAAACCCAACTATATAAATGGGTAATTGTATGTAAAAATAATGTGCAAAAAATAATGTAATTGTATGTAAAAATAATGTGATATCTTGTAACAATTGTAAGTCACCCTGGATAAGGATGTCTGCTAAGTAATGAATAAATAAATAATAATAATAATGATAATAACAATACCGTTACATTATTCAGAGTTTGCATAAACTTGTATGGCTCTCTAGAAATCTACCCGGTTTGTTTTTCTAACAGATCGACCACCTGTTGTCCCTCAACCAAATCTTGCTGTACCGGGCATCAGTCGATATGAATTCCACACTCCTGTGCTCAGAATGAATTGAGAGATTGTTTTAACACTAGAAGTCCAGCGGCAGTCATTTTGGCGGTTTCTGGTTTTAAACTGTAATTTTCTCCGGTCATGTAACACATATGGGGCTGTGCGTTCATGTACCTTTCTGTCCGTATGTATTAAATATTCTCACAAAGCATGAAACGCGGGAGTGCAGAAATAAAGGAGATATATTACATTATACCTAAAAGCCCCGGTAGCAGTGACATTGACGGCCACACAGAAAACAACTGTATTGTGATTATACAGAACGGTATTCTATTTTATTATTTTTTATTTACCAGTCCGCAATGTGCTTAGCTGTAATTAGATTATTCTCTACTCTCTACCTGAGAGAATGACTGACAGTCTATTGTTTTTCAACTGGCCTGCTTGCCAGCTGTGCTGTTTTGGTCAGTCAATTAGCATTGGGACTAGTGAAAATAAATACCAGAGACCGTGGAGTTTTACAATGCAACAAAATATGGAGTTGATGTTTTGGATCAGATGGCATGGAAGTATTCCGTGAAAGCTGGCTCCCGACGGTGGTCTGTTCAGGTGTTTTACAATGTATTGGACCTAGCAGCCATCAACTCCTGGGTACTTTATAAAGAATGCACGGAGCAGAATTTACCAAGGAGAGAATATATTTTACAGTTAGCACAGGAACTTTGTAAGAACAACAGTGGGAGACTGCCAAACGTGTACCCACAGCTGAAGCTGGCAACCTCGCTGAGAGTCGCAATAGACGCCAATGCCAGGTTGGCAAGTGCAATAAAAATAAAAATTCAGGCAACTGTGCCCTGTGCAGAAAGGCGGCGTGGAGAAACGCATTATCGGTATTGATTGTGAACAGCCTTAGACTCAAGGTAAAGGAATACCCTTTTGTTGAAAAAAAGAAAAATAAATTACTTTTTTTATAACTTCTTGTGCTG
Organism: Acipenser ruthenus; assembly: GCF_902713425.1. Taxonomy (NCBI): domain Eukaryota; kingdom Metazoa; phylum Chordata; class Actinopteri; order Acipenseriformes; family Acipenseridae; genus Acipenser; species Acipenser ruthenus. The sequence goes on from NC_081194.1 coordinate 19,988,579, forward strand.
TGCTCTTCTGTAAAACGTTTTCTTCTAAGTTTATTTATCTATATTGTTCATTTGCTTTTGTGCATCTGATAATAAACCGATTGCTATCGTTTCTCTTGTGCCGACAGGGCGCCTGCGGGTCTGCTGTAGAAACCACTCAGATCTGTGTTGTCCTCCGGCACTACGGGTCTGCTGGCTTCGCTGTACACCTGCAGCACAAGAAAAGATGGCTTGGCAGGACACGTTTCAGAGGACACGTGTGTCTGCTGCCGTTTCTCGAGTCGGCGCGAGATTTGCAGCAGTGAACCAGGAAAAAAATAATAATTGGGCATTCCAAATTGGGGAGAAAACCGGGGTAAAAACCACTGGCAACAACTAAAAATTAAAAAAAAAAAAAAAATGAACAGGATGGCAGCAACAATCATCACAGGATATAATGTAACTTAATGAATGCAGCACTTTTACAGGCACCTTTATATATTTCTCTAAATATGGTAGTGCAAAGTTGTCAATTGACTTTATAAGCACTCTATAAAACCTTTAGCCCTACTGCATTGGCCTGTTTTCTTAGTTCTTACCCTCCTGCTGGCTTAACGATGCCTTCAGTTTCCGTTTCACCTTCCTTTGCTCGCCAGCACTTTCTGCAGTGGAGGAACTCCTTGTGTTCTCAGTATCACTTGAGAGGCAAGCAGAAGATACAGTGTTCTGGGCCTTGAGAGGTTTGTTAGGACTATCTGTCACTGAAAAAAGGAAACAGTTATATTGGGTGCATTTTCCTTTCAGTGTAGGCTCTTAAATGTTAATTAATGCTAATATTATTCTCTTAAAATACTTCTAAAAGCAGTCAAATTTTTATATATATAGATAGATATATAGGTATAGATATATATTTATATTGACACCTTCGCTTAATCTCCACTCCTAGTCTTGCTGTAAATCATTTGTTGCCGAATTTGTGCCAGCACTGTGTGTGTATATATACAGTGGATGCTTTTTCATCCAATTCAAATTCACAGCTCTGACAGAAAGAGGTTCTTTAGGGATGGACAGAAATTACAACTACCTGGCTTTCCATGTGCAGTGAGGGAGGTATTGTTTTTTGAAGTAGATGATTTTGCCCCAGATGATGTAGCTGGAGCGACAGAAAGGTTTCCAAACCGCCTGGTGCTTCTTGTCCGAATGACAGCTGCAGATTCCACAGCCTTCCCGTTCAACTGAGCGGCAGCCTGGCGGAGTGATGGGGATCGAGAGGCTCCCAGGGAAGGAGAGGAGGCAGAGAGCTCTGGCTTCATCTGGGACTTCACTGCCTGTCGCTTCCTTTCAGGGCTATGGGTGGGAAGCAAGATTTTTTTTTTTTTTTACTTGACAAAACTCATAATGGGATTGAATGTTTGGTACACAGCTGTATTCTAGGAATTTCTCAAATAACTTCTCAAACAGAAACCTAAAAAGTCACTGACTCATTCAGTATGTATATATGTAATATAGCTAATTTAAAACATGAAGCTGTGCAATACACATCACAACACTAGAGACTACCTGAAAAATGTGGAAGATATAAATGTAATCTGAACACACAGTAAAAGCTGATCATTTACTGTAGTTTTGAACTTTTATGGTCCGATTAAATATTAGGCTTTTCTTTTAGCTTAATGCTAAAATACTAAGTGCACTTTTACATTTATTATGCTGAAGTACAGTACATCATTGTCTTACTGTATTGCACACTAGCTTTTTAGTATCAAGTCAGCAGATTGTTCATACAATCAATTGTCAATGATCTGCTCAAATCTGCTTTTACATTCTAAAGGGTGTTTGTATCTGTATCCCTTTCCAACTGCTTTGGAAACAAACCTGGAAGCAGCACTGCTAGAAGGGGAGGCACTTCTCCGCCTTTTCTTCCTCTGTCTGGTTAGCTTATTTGCTGCATGGAATCGATGGGCAGACTTATAGCACGACAGAATAACACTGACATGCTCTTCAAACAGAGCTGATAGCCGCAGGCTCATGCTGTAAATCTGGAAAAAAGGAAAATAATTAAAATGCAAATGCCTCTTTTTTAAACCCTTTCAGGACCAAGCATTTTTCAGGTGGGATGCTCCCCCAGGACCAAGCGCTTTTTGGCTGTAGTTGACTCTCTCTATAAAAATTCACTAAAAATCTATTTTTACAGTAGCATCTTGTAAATGGTGTCTTTTTTCAGAACACTCTGGGGAACATTCTAAAGTACTTCAGAAACCATATAAACTTTTCGCTTTTTTTTTCCAACACAATATATTATATATATATATATATATATATATATATATATATATATATATATATATATATATATATATATATATACACATACATACATACATACATATATATTTTTGTTGATGTTTTGGCAGATTACAAGACATTGTTTCACCTGAGTGATTGCAATTACATAATACATGCTTATTCAATAATGGACACTACTCGATTTATTTTCACAAAATAGTTACTCATTTCATTATTATCAGTAATAAAAATAAAAAAAAACACACACACCTGTTACATTTAGTTCATGAAATAGTATCTACTTATATCCACTTGTTTCTTGATATTTATAAATGTTGTAAAAACATTTATATTAAAACACACAAGACAGAATACACGTTCTAATATAATTCTAAGTCAAATACATTCTAGTTACAGTGTTTCCCCTTTTTTATTCGCTCTAAACAAGTTTCTGTGACGTTTCGTTTCTGCTTTTGTCTCTGCAGGCTGCTGTAAACTGTCTCCGCCCTTTAGACACTAAATGCCTCAGTGACGTCAAACGAAAAAAAAAAAAAAGCTATCAGGAAGTGAACATCAGTCCCTCCCCTATCCCCTGATGTGTTTCAGGCCTGTACTGCTAAGTACGGTGGCCCTGTTTTTATCATGTTTACACGATTGCGGTCCTAGAAGCCCACTTCAGTATGATCATGTTAACACGATCCCGGTCCTTAAAGGGTTAAACAAGAAAATAACTGGGTTGGGTATCCACAGTGTTACCTTTAGGGTTTCATGGTTTTCCAGTTTATTCAAATATATGCCTTCCAGACATTTAGTCAATTAAATCTGGGATGTATGGCCAAGGAGAATGTATGGAATAAATTAAGAAGTAATATAAGGGGTATTATAACTAAACAAAATGAAGTAACACCTTCAAGTATTATATCTCTCTGGAGGAACTTGGAGTAAAATGGAGCAGTCTAGCACAGAATGTGCAATATCATTAAAAGGTATCATTTTACCCTTGACTTCTTGCTTGGTGTGTAAGCCTTGGAATTGCTAAATATAAGCCTCACATCCTTGCACAGCTCTGTCGGTGACTCATAGTTTCCAGCCTGAAGAGTCTTTCGCACCGTACTGAAATCCATTGGGGTGTCAACGATGTCCCTGTAATCCTACAAAAAAAAAAAAATAAATAAATAAATAAATAAATAAATAAATAATATCTATATTATAGACAGACAGACAGACATAGTGATGTTTCGGACAAAAGCCCTTCTTCCGCTGTGTAGAAAGAAAAGTAAACTTGTTTTTGTTTTTCTTAAACTAATCTTTTATGATTTATATGTACATTAGTACAAATGTTCTTTGTTTTAAAAAATATCCAAATATTGACGATTTAGTTCAATATAATACTGAGAACAAGGCTCCTTCTTTACAGTAAAGCATTCAGCATCTATATTTTTATTTGCCAGCCGTATATAACTGAGTTTGGCTTGATTACAGGCAATTTTCTATTCTTTTTCTTTCTTAATTCAACATCATTCAATGAAATTAAAATGCATTTAGTGTTGTAGTCCGTTTACTGTCTGGACATGTACTATTGTACTAATTTTGGAGTTTACAAGAATAAAATTCAGTGAAATATATTTATTTTCTTTGAACTTCTACTCTATACTGGTATTGTTGACTTTAGTACTGCTCCTTTCTTTAAAATGATCTAAAAGAAAAAAAATATCAGTTCTAGAACCAGATGATCATTTTCATGATATCAGGATATCATCATTTTCTGTTAAGCTTGTACCGTGATGTAAAAAAATCCTGTATCGCTGGAACCCTAGTGTGCTCAAGTTATACAGAAGGTATCCGTACCAATCATTTGTGGAAATGATGATCTCTTAAGACAAAAAGTATATTTAAGCACAGAGAAGTTAGTGAAGGAATGAATGAATTTAGAGTAATAAAATAATGACCATACCGGATACTCTTGAAGGTCAACAGGCTGCCGGAAAGGCTCTGAGTCTTCACATTGAAATATCAGATCCAGCAGCTCTTTGCACTGAGTTTTCCACACCTGGTCATCGTAAGACTGGGCATTATTACGTAGCTTCCTAATGGGTTTGTGCTCCTGGAAAAAAAAACAAAAACAGCTTACAGACAATTCATAGCACAGCTCAACTACCCAGATCTGACTCAGTTCTGCTGATAAAAAGTCTCATTTACAAAAACTAAAATGCTGTATAGTGTATTACTGTATTAAATTTTTCCCTACAGTTAAGTCATTGAGATGAGCTGTCAAAATAAGGGCAGTTATGCCAGAATTTTACAGCATATCTCAACATGAAAAAGCTTTGGTTTATGATATTATTAACTGAAATGTTTTAGTAGTTTCTCTTTACTATATCATTTCATAAAATAATTTATTAAAAAATTAAAAAAAAACAACAACATATAAAATAAAATAGACACAAGTGTCAAATTGCAAAGCAAAGGCAGTTACTTTTAAAATAGTCAGATAAGATATGGACAGTGCAGGGTTACCTTCTTTTTCCTAGTTGAAGTACTTGGAGCGTCTGTATCCTCATCTTCATCCTTTAGTTAAGAAAATGTGAATGTTTTAGTTGATAAAACCACCTTTACGGTTGAGAAGAGAAGGCTATACATGCTCCAGGCCTGTAACGTTCCCTGTCCCAATTCTGTACTAGTGGCTGAGCACACTTCCTGTTGTAGTGTGAGAAGATGTCATTTATAAGGTAAGTGCATACTACACTGGAACTGCAGTGTTCCGAATAAAGCAGTGACCAAGAGGGCAATTTTCCTTCACACACGATTTCAAACAAGGTTAGGTTTCTATTCCACAAAAAAAAACTGAGGAAGTAAGTTAGCACTTCCAGTGCTGCCTTGTTCAAGAGCCTTGACAACTCAGCTGATTCATCACACTTTTGAAGAAAGCTATGGAACTGAAGCGCAACAAACAAGTATCTCTTCAGAATTTCAGCTTGATTCTTTTAGCATGTCACCTTTCTTAGTTCCTTACATTTGCATTTATCTTAATGTAACCCTAACTCCTGACACATCTTTTTTTCAGAACTGTTAATAAGCTACACTATTTAGACAGTACAGCTAATTCTATTTATTTATTTGTTTATTTGAATTTTCATTGCCGTGAAAAGAGTACATAGAAACAACCTTTCAACATACAATGGGTTCAAATATAAAACTGTGGTAGATCAATAATACATTTCAACAGATTTAAAATAAACATTTCCGATAGCGTTTCTTAAAATAAATAAATAAATGTAAACCATTTGATTCACAGTTCTTTAGAAAATATTAAAATGACCACATCTTCATTAGAAAATATTAAAATTACCTCCTCTTCAGAGTCTGAGAATGTTTTCTTCTTCATGCTACTGTAGAGTGGAATTATATCTGTGCAGCTATGGTCTCTATGGCAAAACAGAATACCAGTGGTAAGTGCAGAGGAAATTAAGTATCTTTTTCAGACAAAAAGAAGAATCTTAACTTGTAAGACATTTTACTTTAATCTTAGGTCACAAACAAGACTCAAGATGGCTACAGTAGATCATGGTTTAACATAGCATCTAGTTGGTGTTTTAGCTCTGTATCTTTAAGCTTTATTGAACATCTAAAACAAAGGGGTGAAAAATGAGCTCCGATTACATCTACTCAAACGTATAGCATAGGAGGAAAGGGAACTAGACATCAATTTGAAATCCCACCATAAATCATGTTGTATAACTGATCTACATGCGTTCTAGCACAGCTTTAGACTGCGGTGGTAGTATTGTATAAATTACTTTGAAAACGTACTTAATGAACTGCAGCATTAGGTCAGAAACAAATTTGGCAGTTTTTACGATAGGAGTTCCAGGTTCGTTAAAGGTTTGCGCGTTGTGTTCTATGTATCGAACTTCCCACATCAGTGAAGATAAACGCCTGTGTCCCAAGTAAAAAGAGAGAGAACAAAATTAAATCATTCCATAGATAAGCTAAACAAGTCTCAAAACCTGCATATTTCACAAAAACATAGAACAGTGAGCTTTCGTCAAAACATCTCTACATATATTCTCAACTATACTTTTTAGTTAAACTGAATACCTTATAACTGGGTGTTTAAAGTTGTTCATGACACTACAGTAACATCTGGAAAGTATATGAAAGATAACACAATACCTGGTCATGAAAGAATGAATTGAGCTTACCTGTAAAACCTGTTCTCTAGCCTCTCTTGTATTGTGCCTAGGTCAGTGAGATATGCCACTACAGTGCAATATGTAGGATATGCTTGAAGATCCACAGGTGCTACAAATGGTGCAGCAATGTCTGGAATAAAAACAAATAAAATAGTACATGAATCAGATGTGTCAGAATGAAAAATGGTAGATATAAATCCAGTTTGATTCATATTTCAAAACTGTACAATGGCCAGGATTCCACTTCCTATAAAAGTTTCAGTATAAAGTGTTTAAAACATTATCAAGCACTATTTAAAAAACAAAAAACAAAAAACAAAAAAACAGCTACATTTCAATGAAAAGCCAAATAGACAGCGACTATGTGAGCCTGCGTTAGTATACCTAGCTTCATTAGCTGATTGATTCCAGCAATGATTCTCTGGCACTCCTCGTCCCTGGTTCGGGGGCCCCATTCTCCCTCTAAAGGTATGTAAAGCAGCTGCCGATGCTCGTCCTCTGTAAGAGGGACACTTAGCCCCAGCTCATCTGGAAAAACCGCTGGAAAAACAGAGCATAGAGTTACAGTGGAGGCAAAAAACACACTGGAAATAAACAAGTGCACAAACAGAAACACCAGTATGCTCAGTGCTGGATCGTACAGGACACTACTGGTAACTACAATCAAATACAGCTAAGCAAAAAACAGAGCTAAACATAGACTTTGAAATGTAATATGTCAGCATAAATTAGAAATGAGCTGCTACAAAGAAAAAACTATTTGTAGTTACATATTAATCAATTTAACCTGCTCCACAGAAATCTCTTTTTTGTTTTAAAAAATGATTACATGTTACAATACAGTAATTTACCGCAGTATGTGAGATCTGGCCATCCTCACTCTACTGTGCTGTGCTGTAAATACCTACAGAGCTCAATGAATGTTCATGGCGCATCCTTTACGTATTTAGCTGCTGTTCTAGTGACTTCTTAACCAATGGGGGAAAAAGCAAGAGGGACTTGATATATGTCAATCACAACTGACTGACATACAGTACATTGTTTTGCAACCTATCGTACTGTTACAGCTGATGTTCCTCAGAGTTTCAGAGGAATTGAAAGTTTATTAAAAGTATGACTACGTCATCTATTACTGTGCGTTTTGTTATAAACACCCAAACTGGTATGTCTTATGTGGAGATGCGACCCCACAAATAAGCAATGCCATTTGCACAAGCTTTCAGCTATGGGTACAGAAGGCCAGCTCTTTAATAAATAACAGAACAGCATTTAACTGGTGGTGTGTGTGAAAACATCAGCATTCTACACAAACATTTACAAAAAATAAAGAAACATTGTACACTTCTAAAACTATATTCTGAAAATATATTAAACTATCTATGCCATGTTTTGAAGTTTGATTTGTTAATTCCAAAATAAAATGGTTTGTCTGGTTTTCTAATTGAATGTTTGATGAATACAAGAGATATAACCACAAAATGAAGGTAAATTGTACAATGATACATGATATAGTTTCTGTGACACCCATCAGCAGCCACCTCTATAAATCATTACAAGACACTGTTTCAGAGCATGACTGTAATAAACTGCAATTACTGTGCCTATGCAGTACCTGTGCTGTACCTATGCAGAGTGCTGCTGTTCAGTCTCTCAGCTATAATGTCTTAGAGACATCCATTCTCTCTCCTCTGTGAGCCTTGTTAAGAAGCATGCAAGCTACAGGAGTATATTGTCAGATGGCTTCTCTGTTTAATACAGTGTAAATGATGAACACGGCTTCTATGCACGACACATGTGAGATATGTGACAGCTCAGAAGTGAAAAGTGCTGTTATTTCCCCTCATTTACATGACTGCTGTGGTGGGTTTTTTTGTTGTTATTTATACTCAAGCAGGTTTGTGTGGGCATATTGCCAATACTGTTTCCCATTTAGTAAGAAATACAGAATGCACTGAAAACCCTGTTTAGTAATAATAAACCAGATGGATAATACTGAATGCATTTAGTGAGAGACATCTCTGAATTCAGTTTAAACGTTTAGTGAATGGAAAAATGTTTTTGAAGGTTTAATATAACCCTGCAAATATGAAGTCACAAACTCAAATGGTTTGTGAGATACAAGGCTTTGGCACAGAGGCAAAGAAAGTTTGCAAAGAAAGAAACTAGGCCTGAAGAATTACAGAATACACCTATATACAAATTATGAAAGCAATATCTTGAAGCGTTCAATCTTTTTAAAACCAAAAAGCCACAAAATGGAGGTCACCGGTCGAAGTGAAGGACACTGTTCGATTTTGCCTGCACAGTGCCTACACACTAGAAATGTGAAGTTGCCACTTAAATATATATATAAAAAATATCAGACATTACATCAAAACTGCCATTTTTCGACTGGAGCCTAATGAGCTACATACCATCATTGGGAATGATTTCCATATCCCACGGACTCATCTTCTCTGTATCACCATTATCCCAGCTAAAAGGTTGAAAAGGATTTGAAATGGTTTAAGGTTCCCCTTTAAAACTGAAACAATTGCATATAAAAGTTATAACAAAAACAGAAAGAAGTAGATAAAAAAATTAAACATACAGACATCTGTAGTTCTGTCAGATCAAACAGCACATATGTGAAAGAATATGATATACTTGTATATCCAAAACTGAACAACTTTAAAAAAAGAAAAGAAAATCGCTAACATTTAGTTTCTTGCCTTTCCCATTTAGAAGTTTTTTGTACAGTCAGTAGTAAGTATTAACACAATGTCCATGTAGACTGTCTCAGTTAGAAGAAATTGATCTTCTTCCAACATATGTAATATGGAAGTCATACATTAGCAAGGAAGAGCTTTCTTAATTATTTAATTTTGTATTTTCAAGATTACAAAAGGTCTAATTTAACTCGACTAAATTATTGTAAATAAACCTGGGCAGGGGTGCAGCAGTTCAAATCCATTCCCTCTGTGTCTCTCATCTCTCGCAGCAGATTCCCCACCCACAATTACACCTACATATCCCCTCAAAAGGTTCAGATAGATGGAAAGTCACCAACATACAGTCATACAGAAAGAAACCTCAATCTATCCCCCTAGCTTTACAGATTAGTGTAAACTTTTGTGGCATATGTAGATCTGTAGAAGCTATTCCATTATTTCCCTAGAATACAAATCTCACAAAAAATGTCAATATAATGCTAGTCAAGGCACCTAACTATACTTCACTGAACTTATGCAACATTCAATAACCAAACATGTAAAATATGAAATATTACAAAGTATACACCACACAAATACACAGCAACAGACATTTCTCAGTACTGCATGTAGGGAATGATATCTAGTACCAATTACATTTAGATCATTATAATAAGACAGGGCATACTAGATCAGAGAAACTTCATTAAATAAGACTGTAACTAACTAACTAACTAACTAACTACTTGTAAAAACAGGTTGAACAGTTCTTTTTTATTTACAGTAGTCGTTGAAGACAAGGACGGTCAGAAAACTTCAAAATGTTGATTTGTGCTCTGGTGTCAGGCTGTTGAGTTTGTCATTAGAGAATGGACATCTGGCGCATCCAGAATTCCACTGTGTCGCTTTTTAGTATTGCTCCACAAAGCAGCAACCCCAGTTAGCAGCATTCGTGACTAGCTGATTTTAGCAGGTGGTGCCGCTGCCGCACCCCTAGTTCCCGCGCCTCTGCACTCACCAGACATTGTAGCACTGGAATGAGCTATCAGGATACTGAGTTTGAAATGGCTCCTGGCTTTCAATTGTTCCAAACCACCAGGCGTCATCAATCACAGAACGGAAGCGATCACCTACATATTGATAAAAAACACTTGTGTTAGAGTCATAAACAAAACCAAGTTTACATAATCAAAAGTTCCTTTGTTATTGCAGCTATGTTGTGTGATAAAAGAACCACTGGGAATCCAAGGAGAGGTAGGGTTTCCTGCGACATGATTTGTAGGAGCATGGTAATGGTGGATATTTGCAGAATTCCAAATCATTTAATAAAGGGGGCAGGATGACACAAACCACTGTTGGCTTCTCAAGTTGGCTTACATTGTTATACAACCCAAAGTCAAATATTTAAATCCATGCCCAAAGCTGTCATACAGCGCAATTACTGCATATTGAGGTTTACAACAATATCTGATGAATGTACCTTGGTCTTAAGCTTGATCTGATTGCCTTTTTAATACTTAAAGCCACAGAAGTTATATGCAAAGTTAACTTACTTTGTTGTTCCCCTGTCTGACTCACCACTTCATTTAACTTCACTGACTAACTACATCTCCCTGGAAACTGTGGCACAGACTAAATGTGATTTACACATACATGAACATTGAAGTTTTACATTATTTTAGCTCTGTAATTAACTAATCACACGGTACAGACGTCATAATCACAAACTACAAAGATCTTCTTCTCCCAAACCGCTAGTCCAATTGAACCAAAAATTGGCACACATTGGCACACATGATCCTAGTATGATTGTCTAAGATTTGGTCAAGGAAAGATACTAGAATAAAAAAAAACATGGCGGCCACATTGGATGACATCTTCAACTTACAAAAATGGTTAATAATTCCTTGTTGAGTGCAGATAGGGTCATGGTTACTATGGAACACATACAGTAACCCGTGTCTGCTCTATCAAAAAATTTCACTGCCCATGACCTTTGACCTCTCCTAAAGGTCAAATCTAAAACTCCTGAGAGAGTGCAGATAGGGTCATGGTTACTATGGAACACATAGTAACCCATGTATGCATTCTGCACTATTTGCTAAAATGTTTGATACTGGTGCTGGCATTCTGCACTATTTTCTAAAGTGTTTGGTACTTGTACTGGAAGCTGTAAAGTTGCTGGCAACTCTAATTTGAAAATGTTATTCAATTTATTAATGGTCTTAAAATTACTAATAGTTCTAGGTTGTGATGTGAATGCCAAATTACATATATTACTTGATTATAAAAAACATAAAGAGGAGAATTAAAGTTTCACTATGTCACCAACATACATGTCACCACAAGAGGTTCAGAGACAGAGAAAGTCCCCTACATAAAAACACAGAAAGAGACTTCAATTTATCCCCTAGTTTTACAGATATGTGTAAACTTTTGAGGGATATGTAGATCTGTACGTGCTCTTCTATTATATCTCTAGAACAGAAATCCCACAAAAAAGCAAATATAATACAGTTGAGGCACCTACCTATACGCCACGGTATTGTCCTTGTGTCTTCAAACTGTTGCCTAAGAATTAGGAAATCAATAACATCTGGCATATCATGGTACCTATTGATATTAAAAAAAAAATAAAAAAAATAAAAAAATAAAACAATAAAAAAATGCATTTAAATAGATTAAAACATTGCACACATCATAATATACTCACTAATCTCCTTCCTTGTCATTTCCTTGTTTAAAAATGTACTAGCTATAGTATGATTATTCCTTTTTTTTACCCAAATCTACCTATTTGTACAAAGCCTTAAGGATTCAATTTAGTAGTAGCTTGAGTTATATCATGAACTGGAGAGTGCTATGCCAACAAATCATTTCTGGATGGTATCACAGCCTAGATTTGCACTCATCTTCGACAATATTACTTTAGGGAATGTAAAGTAGTCCCAGATTAGTGCTAGTGTATGAAACCACCCCTCAATGTCTTATTCTATAAATTACACTTACTTCATGGAGAAGGATCCTCCTGTCAGTTTACCAGTATCAGGGTCAAGGAAAGCCAGTTTGAGACAGCATAGGGTGGGCAGTCCCACTTCATATTTGATCCCAACAATCTTCATCAGCTCTTGCTCCTGTTAAGAACAACAAACCAATTCTCTGTATAAAATGTGTTGTGGGCTCCCGAGTGGCGCATCCAGTAAAGGCGCTTCGCGTGGAGTGCAGGATGTGCCCTATAGCCTGGAGATCGCCGATTCAGGTCCAGGCTATTTCACTGCCGATCGTGGACGGGAGTTCCCTGGGTGCAGCGCTGTGTTGTAAGTGTTGTAAGCAAGTGGCCCTGAATTGACAGGTGAAGATAATGTAAGACGTACCTTGGTTTTCCTAAGTTGGCAGAACAAGCAACTTTAAGGTAACTTGTCTGCCTTCCATACTATTTCTATGTACAAAAAATGTATCAAAATAATTCAAGATACCTTTATCTAAAATGTTATGATAATACTGACCTAGAGGTAGATTACATTTGAAACTAACACAGATGTGTGTTCTGAGAAGCTGCAAATATATGACAGCTTTCCAGTTGGCAGTTTCTATTCCACAGCAACAAATCAAACAATTCCTGAAATTTAAAGTGCCGCAAAATGGGAGGAGAGATAATGCAGGGAAGTTTTATCTTTAGGGATAGAACTAAAAGTTACAATTTCCACGAATTAGACCAACTTATGTTTTTGTTGTTATGGATAGGCTACAGGTTAGATTACTTTAACATTTTAGAATAACAATAGGTCATCTCAAGGTAACACAGGTCCTTTTTTAAAGACATCTTATGCAGCATTTAAAAAAAACAATATAAAAAAATTAGCACTATTTCAAGATCTCTCTAAATGACTTCCTGTGAATGTTTTGAATGGACTTCCTAACCATTTAGATATCTCTAAATGATTGAGATCTCTCTAAATCAAATCAAATATAATGGCTGTGAATTTAATGTAAATGTTTCAATGCAGACAAAAATGTAACATTGCTTTCTAAATTAGTTGTATTTTGTTTATTTAGCTATGCAGTATTACAATTTAATAATAAACTAAAATATATGATTTTGGGCTGGTTTTACAGATCCCGATTTGCACTGATCTTGGATGACCTAATGTTATTTTAGGTAAGGTTGTGAAACCAGTCGTTTATAACCGGGATCTGTGAAACCAGTTGTTTATGTTACGACTAAAATATTTCCTAAAATAACTATAAATTAAATTAGAAAATATATTTAAGCAATTGGGATAAATACACCAATTCAATTTAACTACTGCACTGGAGGTCACGACTGTGCCCTAAGATGCCAAGAAAATGATTTATTACTCACAAAATCAACAATTTACCTACAAAATATATTTTATAACTGCCTTAATCTGTAATTCCCATGTTTGTTAATATAGGACATGTTCTACACTTTAGGGCATGCTAAACTCTGCAATGTTATGTATATAAAATTAGTCTGTAAAGGTGTTTTACCCTTAACTCCATCTTGTGCCAGGGCTGCTTTTTAGGGTTTATACTAAAAATGTTGTTCTTCTTGGCCATTTCCACATAAGCTTCATGACCCTGACGGAAATAGTACACCTAGAAAGCAAAATTTCAAAAGGTTACTATCTGAAGAAATAAAATGCACATCGCTTGGACAACTACAGTGCTCTCTTGGAATTTCACAATTTTTTTTGTGTGACAGTATCTCTAATTGATGTGTATAGCTTTAAGGAATATACAGGCCTGATCTCCTGTGATGCTAATTACTTGGGGAAATTTTTTTTTTAGCAAGACATTTTCAGAATAATGCCCACTTAAACAGATGAGTCTATTTTAAATGGCTTAAAACAGCAGCCTTAATATTACTGCCATTAAACTTCTGCACCATATCCAATGAGGCATACCTCATCTCCCATCTGTGGTATGAAAGGGCATCTCCGTGGGACAGTGTCTGTGATCCATGGTGAAGGCAGCCATTCCTCCAGAGTCAGACCTTGCTCTTGGAACTCTTCCGCTGGAAGTCTCTGAAAAAGTTTACAAAAGAAAATGTGAAACACTTGTGATACACGACACCAGATATAGATTTAAATGAGGATTCCCATTATAAAATGTAAATGTCTGAAATGTGTTATTGGTTTTTATACTACATTTATTCATATCACAAAAAAATGTTTTCTGATGAAATTAACAAAATGCCTCAATGCTAGCTCAGTGCAGACACAATTTCAAATGTAAAGCATTATTGGCAGCTTGGTTTAAGTATCCAAAATGACTTAACTAATGTTAGTATCATTTTTACAGCAATAATTAATCTAAAAAGGGGTGGAAACATGAACCACCTACAACTAAACATTTTGTTTAGTATATCGGTAAAGATTTTTAAACTTACCATGCCAGCCGTTAAACTATCAATTTTATGCGCATTTAATATCTGTGTTTTCCATTTGTTTTTAAAATGTATTTTTAGATACCTTCATTCTTCTTTCCTTTGGCTTCTTTTTCTTTGGTAACGCACCATCTTTATCTAGTTTTTCTTTCTTCCTCTCCTTTTTGTTCTCTTTTTCCTTTTTCTTCTCCCCATCCTCCTCTGAACTGCTTGCATTTTTCTTTTTTTTGTGTCGAACAGTTTTCTTTGGTGGTTGCAGGTTGATGCCAGCATCTGCTGTCCAGTCAGAATAATCACTTGTGTAGTCACTGAAACACAAAACTAAGAATAAGAGCCTTGAAAACCCTTTCGGGTGGCTTGGACTCTGCATGTTAAGTTGTACCTTGAACATGAACAGTAATCTATTAGATATACACCAATTGTGTTTTCAAAATGGATAGAGCTACAGGCAGTAGAAATGAGAGCATTTGGTGTGTTGTGAGACAATGCCATCACAGTTTTTCAACAAATCATACATTGAATAGGACAGGCCTTTGTCTTAAGGTTGGTTGTCACAGACATAGGTACATTAGATGGTTAACCCTTTGCAGTCCTATGTCAGACCTGGTCCGACATTGCAATTATTCCTATCCTGTCCAATGTCGGACCCTGTCCAACATCATCAAAAAGACGCAAAAAACGGGTTTCTAGTCGTTTTTTCTCCAGAAAAAGCAGAGAAAACCATTCAATGGCCGTGTGGGACCGACAGGAGCCGAGACAATCCGAAAAATAAATAAATAAATGGCGTATCTCATGAATAGTCATACTTGCCCCATAGAGGCCATAAGGAAACAAGCTGCCTGTGACTGCATCAGCGCTCAGAGAATATCACGGACATTTGCAGAGCCTTTTTTAGATGTTATAGTAATAAAATAATGACTTGGATCGCATTATTGAGGCGTTTGGTGATAAAACGAGTGATCAGGAGATGATTGATCGGTATGTACGACTATTATTATTATTATTATTATTATTTATTTATTTATTAGCATATGTGAAAGCTATAGTGAACGAAAGGGTGGGGCGGGGCTGGAGATGCCTAGTGAGTGCTTTGTTGATATGCAGGGCCTTTTAAACCCGTTTGACTGTGGAAAAAAAATACTTTTAAACAGCGCGTCTAAAATTAACTGCGCGTGTGAAAATAAATTGGACCTGACACACACTTAATAAATGGACTGCAAAGGGTTAATTAGATGAGAATCGACCAAGAGAAGTCTCACATTCTTCTCTAGGGATCAGCAACAGCATACCATTAGTCTTTAAATCCCTCAAATGTTTGACTTCAGTGTTCAATGTTGAAGGTGTTATACAAGAAGTCTTACAATAATCCCTTTAATGTTGCAGTTCCTTTAACAGTCTTGGCCAGTGCAGCAATATATATGACTTGGAGTCCCATGTTCCATGAGCTATGAGCAATGCATATCAGAACTCCACCTACCTGGAGCTGCTGCTGTCACTTGGCCAGGCCCTTCCCTCCTCGTCTGATGTTTCACCACTTGCAGGACGAACTTCACCCTCCTGTCATTTAAAATATAATCCGGTACAAATTCAATCATGAGGGCATTGTTATTTACTGCTTTTGCACCTGTCACTTATGAAGTCTTAAAACTTTAGCAAACCACCAGTTATTTTTTGATTCAACCTTTCAATCTACAAACAGATGCTACTTGTAAATGCTCTTTTAGACACAAATGTATTGATTGTTGTGATATTATTATCAATCAAATGGGGAGGTACTACGCAGGAGACTACAAAATGACTTTTGTATTTAAGAAAAAAATGTGAACAAGTAAAATGTGATATCCCTTCTACCATACAGTGGAACGTCGCATATCCGACCGTCACATAACCGTCCTGATCAATTAACCGCCTCGCTAAATAAATAAATAAGCAAATAAATAAATAAATAAATAAATAAATAAATATTAAAAATTAGGCTACAAGAGTAATGGTATTGGCAGGAAGTGCAGCGTCCGCGATGGAAACAGAAAGAAAGTGTTATAGCAATCAGCCTTTTGGTGTGTTCCCCTTTAAGAGACGGGCTGTGTGCGTGTCAGTCAGCTGTGTGAAGCAGTGACGTTTCAATACATCAGTTGAGAAAGTTTTGTGTTTTACTCTTTTTTTGTGCAATGTATTTATATGATGGAGCGCACGGTTGCAGATATTGGCAGCGTGGTGTTGTAGCTTTTGAATACATCTCAATTAAACAAAGCAAGCTTCATAAACGCATTGCTTACCGGCCGTTTGGTTTAAATATTGCTTCAGCTATTTTAAACAAGCTGCTTATCGGCTGTTGGCAATATCGAGAAAGAGTGCTAAGTACCGTGACAGCGATATTCAGAAAGCAGAACCAGGGAGGCAGGGACTTCTAGAGTTAAAAAAGAAGCCATCAGTTCCAAGCTTTGCGTGGAGATGGCTTATAGTAAACCGCATAGCAATACTGTGTATTGTAGCCTAATTAATCTCGTTTACGTTTGCTTACTTTTAAAGCAAAGAATTTCCCCGCGTTTAAAGCAATTTGAGTGTTTTTGTTCACTAACATCACTACTTCACTATGCATGTGTAAATGTCATTTTCTATAGATGTTCGCAAATATGACTTTTTTTTTTTAACATATCTGCCTATACCCCAGTCCACAGGGGGTCAGATATGCGACGTCGTACTGTACTTTCATAATTATTTTCAAATTTGACACACAGACTTCAGTTCTTATTCTGAATAACAATTCTGTGGAATTACTTTCTCTTATACTTTCTATGACAGCATGTTAAGCAATCACTTGTCAACAGCCACAGTACTTTTGGATACCTCTAACAAGATTCTGAACGACAATCTCTTTGGTGTCTCAGGTTTTGCTAGATACAATAAAAAGAAGTAGTACAGGAAGCCAGGTACGTAGCTGTAATAGTAAATGCAGCTCAGCTGTATGTGACTGACAGTGGCTCGAATGAACAGTTGTTCTGTGAAAATTTGTTACATTTAGTAAAAATGCTTTCAAAAGACCAAATTCCCATTGGGCTTATTTTTTTTAGATCCTATTGATTTAGAAGTATTACTATGTAGGACAGCCGCTACAAGATCGTTACCTTTATTAAAAATGTGGATGGATTAATCAACTAATGCCCATAAATTAACCAATCAAAAATTGTAATCGAGTGACAGCCCTAAAAAAAAAAGTTCTCCTGGTTTTTTCTTTTCTTTTTCAACTTCTTTCTTTTTCTCTCTACCCTATTTCTGTCAATTGCAGGGTACATTCAAGCTCCTTTATTTTGCTCATTTTATAAACACTGCTGATTGCTGTCTATTAGTGCTGGGACGAACATTGGATTTTCATGTTCGGATATTCGCTCATAACTTAAATATTCGTTTGGATATATTCGTTATATTGCTCAGAAAGCAGATAGAGACAGCACAGCAGCAGGGGCAGGGGGGCGTGGCTCGTGTGTGTGTGTGCCTTTATTTTACAGCAAGGTGTTACAATATGTAACATGTTAAAATAGAAAAATATCCCAGGAATAGAGAATACGTTATGTAGGTCTAACTTTACCCCAGTGAATTAACTACAAAACAAAGGATGCCAAATAGCAGTTCAAGTCAAACATTGTTTTGTTTATTCTCGAAATAAATAGTATTAAAGACAACGCATTTTATTTATTTTTTACTTTGCCGTTTCTTCGCAGTAAACAGTGACCACAGACACGTTTTCATAAAGTAATATGAGGTTTACTTGTCCCTTTTGGTAGCTGAACAAGCAAACAAAAACTGAAATTTAACTTTAAACACTTCAAATAAAACAAATGTGGAAATGGCGTTGTAAAATGAAGGGGAAAAAACTCATCATTTTGGTTCTCGTTTATTACATTCCACATAACAAAGTCACATCAAAATATATATAAAATCTGTTCCATGATATTCCAACTTGCTCTAAAGCAGCAAAACACGTTTTTGACCCAGATTTACTCAAGAGCTGCTGTGTTGGTCCTGTGTTTTTTGTTAATGTATTAATATCACGTATCACACAGAGTTATTTTTTATTTGCCATTTTTGAAACCGTCTTGCTACTTCTGGTGAGGTGGTAAATAAAGGCATTTTTGTCATTTCTAGTGAAATGCTAGCGATTCTTGTATCCGAATACATATAAAAAAATATTAGTTCAAATATTTGGACATTTGTACTTGTAATGACATTACAAAATTAAAACAAAGTTTAAAAAAACAATGTGTGAACAAAACACTGTCATTGTTTAAATTATTTAATCTAAACCATATGCTGTTGCAAAACATAATACAATAAAAGCATTACAAAGAATAGGCTTGATCAGACTGGTTCATGCCAACAAGAGGAAATCAAGTACATTTACAACTGTCCATAGTACTTCTGGACCCCCTTATTCATAATATGGATATTGTATCTATGTTTGTGTGGTGGTTTACCTCTGAGGAGCTGTTCTCCTCCTCAGCTGTGTCCCCCTGCCTACTAGTCTCCTCCACCGCTGCTCTCGTATGGTAGTTGTGCTGGTTCACCTGCATTCTCCTCGTCTCCCCACCGTCACTCAGTGACTCAGGTCCATGGTTCTGGGAAGAATCACACAAGACAACTGGTTTGAAGGAAATATTTAACATGACCCCATCTAGGCAGCCGACATTAAATTCAAACTAATTCAAACAAGAGCCAGCAGTACACATGAAGACAAGGCAAAATGAACATTAAGAAAGAAAGGTTATTAACTCCCTGTATTCACAAGCTTACAACAATGCTGCTTATGAGTTCACGATGTGCTACGTATACGATGAGTTCATGATACGATACGTATGGGGGTTCTGATTTTCGGGTGAAATTGTTTTCCAAATTTGGGTAAATGTTTTAAAAAAAAAAAAATATATATATATATATATATAAAATCAAGAAAGAATAAATATTCGGGTAGAAATCAGGTTTTATTTAGAAAGAAAAACAAATGCTTAAGCACAAAGTGCAACAAGAAAAACAAAAACAATAAAACAGTTGTACTACCCTAATTAGGTTACAGTTTCCTATTAACATACAATTTGCTTCTTTACAGACATTCCTATAGTTGTTCCTTTCCTGCATCCAACAGAATAACTAAAGCTTAAAAAAGGTACAATAACCTTTTTTTTTTTTTTTACTTACTAAATGGAGAAAACTCATAATACTATACCATGGGCTCAGATTTGGTTGTTTTTTGTGGTTCTTTTTTTTTTTAGATTAAGAACTGGCTCTCAAATAACTTCAGCTTAAACAAAGGCAAATACTTGTAGGAAGAAATGTGCAATTAGAAAATTAGTGGTCTTGTTACTTTATTTACTGTAATACATGCCCTAAATCTTACATTTTTTTACTTTGCTTTTTGGCCTTCCCAGTCTGATAGTGTTAAACGAGTGTGAGATGAGACAGACCTACAGCTTGAGTGTTCAAGCTTTTTACAACAGCTCACAAAAACAATGCACAAGGATAAGGCTCAGGATGTACAGGACTGCTCATGTAGAAGGCAGATATATATATATGTTTCTGTATAAGTACTTTCTCTGAATACATTTTATCAACAGGCTTCCAATTTCAAAAAATCTAGCATTCACTATGACACATTTTAGTGATAATTGTGGTTGAAGCAATCTAGGTTAATTCTCCAGTGCTGTAAATGCTTTACAAAATTCAGTTATGGCTTATTGCAACAGTGTATAGGTTGATTAAATGAACCTGAGCTTTTCAATATTATAAAACCTTTTTATAAAAAAATTAATTGTTTTGAAGACGTTGGATCAGCACAGATCATCTATTGGTGACAAACAAAATCACTGTCCCGTCTTGTATCATGGAGGGGGTAAATGAAGTACTGCTTGAGTAGAAATTACCTTAGCTTCCCTCTGAATATGACTTGGCACTGTTCTCTTTTTCTTCTCTAATTTGTAAATGCTTATCTCCTCTTCTCCCTTGGCAGTTCTCACTTGTTCCTGCTTCCTGGAAGTATAAAACATTAAAGATATCACAGTTCTTGTATTGTAGTAACATGGTACTTACACTGTTGGTAATTTTAATTGCAGCCTACATTTGGCTCTGTATATTATAACACTTAAGCCAGAGAGGACTAGCCCTACCTGGATATGCCTGGAGGTAGCTCTGGCACCAGCACTCTTCGACTCCAGGCTACAAGGTCTCTCTCAGTGGCAATTTCACTCCTCGGTGCATTGCTGTGCATCTGTCGTACCCCTTCAATCTGACCACTGCGCCTCAGCCCCACGTTGGGTGGTGAGTGCACCTCTGAGGAAGAACTCACAGAACCTGAGGAGTAAGAATAAAAAGGGACACTAATTTGTCTTTGCAAGAAAGCAACATATTTTATTGAGAGAAATGCATGATTGCAATACAGTTGAAAACAGTGGACTCTTAAAGAGTGTATCCTTCATTGTGTATCTTGTACTCTGTATTGGAGTTGTGTAATCAATAAATCAATCAATCAATCTATGGATGAAGGCTATATTTGCATCCTGAGCCATTCTAAAATATATATATATATATATATATATATATATATATATATATATATATACACACACACACATACTTGAACTTTGATCCATTCAATTCCGAGTAAATAAACAGGAAATAAAAATAAAAGAAAATAAAAACAGAAAGTTCATAGTTATCAATGTTTTTTTCTTTCTTTTGCAGTATGTTTTGTTACTCATTTTCAGAATCGCTGTTTTTTCATTCAGCCATTTTCTCTTGTTGTTAGGAATGGAGGTGTAGTGCATTCCTTTGAAAAGTGGTGGAACTGACAATGATGTAAACAAATCAAAGGTCAGAGGTCAGACTCTTGCCCGATAGTGTAAGGATGTTAGGGCAATAGTTCAAGCTATTTTTGCTCGTATGATGATGTTTTAAACAAATCACAGACCACAATTTCCAAGCACTGACTAATTTTTAATTTATTTTATTTTATATATATATTTAGTGGTGGGACGAACACAGGATTTTCATGTTCGGATACTCGATCAATTTAAATATTTGTTCGTTTTCAAAAAGTACTAAAAGCCATTATATTGCTCTGAACGCAGGCAGAGACAGCACAAGGGGCAGTGGGCGTGGCCATGGCCCCTGTGTGTGTGCCTTTATTTTACAGCAAGACTTTACAATATATAACACTTAACCACTTCAATACCATGACGTATGCACGTACGTCAATTGAAAACCCACTTACAGTACCATGCCGTACCTGCGTACGTCAAGTTCCCCATTCTATTCTATGATTGGTTTCTCAGTCTATTGTTTCAGGTTTCATTCTCTAAAGCAGTGCTAGTACTGTGGAATGTGCAATAAAAGTTGGGGGAGGGTCAGGTGACATTTTTATCCAATTGCGGGTCATGTAGCAATTCCAGTCTGTAGCTGTGGGCGTTTAGAAGGCTGAGATATATTGCATGAAGCCATTCAGCTTTTACAAGTATATATATAGTGTTATTATTTTTTGATGTATTATTAGTTTTACTTGTTTAGTTATAGTTTATATAGTTTTTAGCGAAAGCTAAACATGGCAATGTACGTGGTCTTTCTATAATGAGCAACAGGAGTGAAATTGGTTTGGAGGATTTCGATACCAGCAACAGTGATGCTGACTTCATCACTCAGCGATGATCATGAAGAGCATGTGGAGCCAGGAATAGTACAAACAGAAGAGCATGCAGCTACTTTACAGGTAAGCCAGCTGCAAACAGGAAGCTGTCTGGTTTGAAATGGCAGTACTGTGACAAAATACTATCAAAGCACAGCACTGGGTACAGGCAACGCGGCAGCCAGATCCATCACAATGCCTGCGCAAAGTAGCTGTGTACACGCATTTGTGACTATCCCTCAAACACAAGCGAAGCAGACACCGTAAAAAAGGTGCAGGGTCTGCTACGAAAATGAAAACAAAAGAAAAGACAAAAGAAAAATGTGCAGTGGTTGCAAAGGCAACCCCGGGTTCTGTTGTATTGAACATTTCAATAAATGGACAGAGCAAGTCGATACTGTCACATGTTTTGACGTTGTTTGATTTTTATTCAATAATTACTGTTTACTGATTGTTATTAGCAGCGTTTTTGTTTTCATTGTTACAAAAAAAAAAAAGGTTTTTATCTCTATATTAAATATGGGTATGTGGTACACAGCAGCATAAAGGGTTAATGAAAAACACATTTTAAAGTCATTTATTTGTGTATGTTAACATTTTATAGCAATTACAGTTTTGAAAACATTATTATTATTATTTTCAAAATCTTGTACCTGGGAAGGGGTTTCATTTTTACTTCTGGAGTTGAAGTGGTTAAAATAGAAAAATATATTCCAGGAGTAAAGAATATGTTGTGTAGGACTTACTTCACCCCAGTGAATTAACTACAAAACAAAGGATGCCAAATAACAAGTTTATTCCTGAAATAAATAGTACATAAAGTTGACACAGCATTTATTTTATTTATTTTTTCATTCCTTGCCATTGCCGTTTCTTCACAGTAAACAGTGGCCATAGACACGTTTTCATAAACTAATAACACAAGATTTACTGCTGCCTTTTTGTAGCTGAACAAGCAAACGAAAACTGAAATTTAACTTTAAAACACTTTAAAACACTTCAAATAAAACAAATGTGGAAATGGCATTGTAAAATGAAGGTAAAAAAACTCACCGTTTTGCTTCTCATTTATTACATTCCACATAACAAAGTCGCAACAAAAAATATACTATCAGGGCTAGAAGTTAACTAAAGGCAGTAGTGAAGATTTGCTACCTGTCTGGAATGTAGATAGCAAAATGGTCTTATTTGGTAGCGGTTTATTACACTAATAACACAGTGTAACAAATTTTTTCTTTTTTTTTGGTTCCTGGGTAGTAAGTGTTATTTCCTAATTGCTTATGCCTCAAAAGTATAGAAAATGGCAATCATTCCCCACAAACTGCTTTTGTGACTAGGACAGTGATATTTTGAAATGTACCTATTTTCCAGAACATTCCAGATAGATTCAGTGCTGAGTAAACTTGGAGTAACTTCTAGGACTTTCTAGAACTTTCCAGTAATATAAATAGTAGTATAAATACAGGGGCCTTAAGCCCACCAGTTCAGTTTAGTTCCAGCTGCCTAAGTGGATACATATCTGCATTTTTCTGAGATGGCATCAAGGTCATAGGAGACTTCAAAATGGTGGCATTCCTGATGGGTCTCCAAGGCGGTTTTACCAAGTTTCCCTGCTATCTTTGCCTTTGGGACAGCAGGGACACCAAGGCGCACTACCACAGGCGGGACTGGCCACAGCGGACGAGTTCTCTGTGGGGAGGAACAACGTCAAGTGGGAGCCACTGGTGGACCCCCGGAAGGTGCTGATGCCACCACTGCACATCAAATTGGGCCTTATGAAACAATTTGTCAGAGCTCTAGATAAGGAGTCGGCAGCCTTCAAGTACCTTCAAGACTTCTTCCCTAAGCTGTCTGAGGCAAAGGTCAAAGCCGGTGTCTTCGTCGGACCACAGATAAAGAAGATCCTGGAGTGCAATGAATTCCCCAAGAAGCTCACTAGTAAGGAGAAAGCGGCTTGGAACAGCTTTGTTGCAGTGGTTCGGGGCTTCCTGGGCAATCACAAGGCCGAAAAACTATGTGGAGCTGGTTGAGACTCTGGTGAAGAACTACGGCACAATGGGCTGTAGGATGCCCCTCAAAGTCCATATCCTTGATGCTCATCTTGATAAATTCAAGGAGAACATGGGAGCGTACTCGGAGGAGCAAGGCGAGCGCTTCCACCAGGATATACTGGACTTTGAACGCCGCTACCAAGGACAGTATAACGAGAACATGATGGGAGACTACATTTGGGGGCTGATTCGTGAAAGTGATTTACAGTATAACCGTAAATCTCGAAAAACTACTCACTTCTAAATCTTTTGTAGTCATTTTTGTATTACTTTAGTATAAATACATGTTAATTTGGATTCATATGTTGTTTTTTTCTGACTTTATGTGAACGAAAAGACATAAATTCGCCCGTTTTCTCATTGGAAATAGGTAAATTTCAAAATATCACTGTCCTGGTCACAAAAGCAAAGTTTGTGGGGAATAATAGCCATTTTCTATACTTTCGAGGCATAAGCAATTAGGAAATAACACTTAATACCCAGGAACAAAAATTGTGTTACATAGTGTAATTATATATAAAAATAATTAAAAAAAATTAACATAGACTGACTATCCCAAACTATCACATAGTAGGCCTATATTTAAATCAGAAGGTATTTATTGAAACCACCTTTTGCTCGACTAAGTAATGGAATTACTACAAGAAACAAGATAAAACAAGGAAGACGTTACTTGGATCATGGTAATGTTATAGCTAGCTATTTGCTCCTGTTTTTTTTTTTTTTTGTAGTCAGAATTTTGATAAAAGTAATAATTATATACCTTTTATGTGTTCATTTTTAGAGTGGGTGAAACCAGGGTTAACATTATAACAAAATAATCTCCATGACAGATTAAATTAGCATTCTATAGACACTGAATAAACTTAATAACCTGTTAGGTCATTGCCTGTTATCTTATAAAATCTTAATGTTTTTAACAGTTATTTAATTTTACTTTTGGTCTATAAAATAAACTTCATATCTTTAGATTGTATCCATGTTGTTCTGTACTGTAGGTATTTGTACTCCACTGTCCAATACAATTTGCATTGTGGGCTTGCGTGTATCTACATGGGGCAGTACAAACCTGAGTCAACTAAATCGGGAAGCTCTATTAGCAATGTTTTTTCTGGATGTCTGCCAATTTTCTTCAGCTCAACAACAAACAAATCTGAACAACTTCTAGTAGGATCGAAAACTCAACTCAAGAATCTCAATATTGCTTCCTTGAACCTTGGAAACTGCTGCTGCCTTCCCCCACAGTACGAAGCCTTAGTACTTCTAGATAGTAACCTCTCCTTTGATGCCCAAATCTCATCTGTAGTCAAATCCTCCTTCTACCACCTCCGAAACATCTCAAAAGATCCGTCCCTACCTTTCCCTCCGAGATGCAGAGATACTCTGTCATGCATTCATCTCCTCTCGACTACTGCAACTCTCTATGGTGGTCTTCCGTCACGCGCCATAAACCGATTGCAGCTGGTTCAAAATGCCGCTGCAAGGATCCTTAGCAGATGTAAAAAACATGATCACATTACCCCCCGTCTTGCCCAGCTGCACTGGCTACCTGTAAAGTTCAGGATTACTTTCAAAATTCTCCTGCTTGGCTGTAAGGCCCTTCATCACACAGGTCCAGAGTATCTCTCCAACCTGCTGACCCGCTATGTCCCTACACGTCAACTTAGGTCCTCTGACTCTGGATTGCTTGTTATACCCAAGCAAAAGTGCACCACACTCGGAGAGCGCTCTTTTAGCCTCATTGCCACGACTATCTGAAACTCTCTCCCAGCTTTAGTGTGTGTAGCTCCCACAGTCGCCCACTGATATCTGTTATTAGCTGTTGTCTAAATTGCTATTTCAGGTTTTTCACTCCATCTTATTCGCATGATTCTGTATGACACGCGCATCCACAATGATTAGAATTCACATCCTAGCCTTGTATTTAATGTATTATGCCTGTATTTAATGTATTTGCATTGTTTTTTTTACTGTTTATTTAATGTACTATTCCGTGTATTTCACTGTATTTTATGTATTATGCATTGTTCCTCACTATCTTGTAAAGCACTTTGTGATGGAAGTCCATTATGAAAGGCGCTATATAAAACAAAGATTGATTGATTTTCACTTTATGAAAGATACTAATAATGTACATGTTAAAAAAACGAATACCGGTAATTATATAGGTATTCACTCAGGGTCAGTCATATACTGCAGCGTAGGGTATCAGAAAAATGCTACTGCATAAAAAAAGCTAGTAGCAAATTAAAAGTTTGGGGAAGCAAAATGTTACCAAATATACATTAACTTCGATATACAATCTATATAAAAAAAAATCACTACACAACATTTTAAGGAAGTTGGGCACTGTTTAAGCGAGGCATTTCAGAATAATGCTTGCCTTTTTTCTGTCATATGATATTCTGGCTTGCTCTAAAATAGCACAACGCGATTTTTGTCCCAGATGGCTTTCCGTAGACACCACTATGAGTGTGTGCGCATAATCTGGTTTGTTTACTTTAAACTGGAGGCTCAACAGCTGCTGAGTTGATTCTGTGTTTTTGTTTTCTTTTTTATATAGATTAATCTCACATATCACATGGAGCTCTTTTTCATTTGCCTTTTTTTTTTTTTTTTTTTTAAACTGTCGTGCAAATCCTGGTGAGGTGGTAAATAAGTGCAAGGTATTTTTGTCATTTGTAGCATGTGTAAGAATATTCAGATATTTGTCCCAGCACCAATGTGTGTGTGTGTGTGTGTATATATATATATATATATATATATATATATATATATATATATATATATATATATATATATATATATATATATATATATATATATAGATAGATATAGATAGATACACACAAAAGAGTGTGTAACAGCCTGAGAAATGACCTCTGCTTCCTCTGTTCAAGCCGCTGCTCCTTTGATCGTGCTCTTGCTGTAACCGCTGAATCATGGTGTCTAGGGGACTTGATCCGTCGTTCGCCTGCTGACTAAGAACTTGATTTAGCCCTAAGAGGAAAATAGAGAAGAAATAATTAACTTGTAAATATTTGTATTAATGTATCATTAAGAAACAAAATGCGTAAAAAAATGTTAAGCCTTTACTTCTTTTTCTACATTATAAAAACAATGTAAAATTTGTATTCCTCTTTTGCTTATATGACATGCATCTTTTTCTCCAAACAATACCAACATTCTGATTTGTCACTTCATTGATTGGCTGTGACAGTATACGGTAATTGAAGCAACATCTTAACAGCTTTAAAAGTGCCAATACACCCATCACCATTAAATAGTACATGCATTTTCTTTTCCTCAGACCTGGACACGCAACTGATTGGATGTTTGAAAACTCCAGAAATTACATTTCAGCCTCTACAAGAATGGCCCCTCAAGACAAAACTTACTAGAGCCGATCTGATCTTGAGTATATACTACACAGAATGAAATCCTGCTTAAACAAACTGACATCTGAGCCAGTGTTTTAGCAGACAGGATCAACAGTGATATCTTATGGGGAAAAACAATTAAAAAAAATCCTTATGAACAATATTAAAATCTGGTATGTCAAAAATAAATAAATAAATAAATGATATATACTGTAGATACTTCAAGCAACTGGTGTTAGTGAACACAACATTAGTATTGGTCCCTTTACTATACCAGAGGAAGTGACACCCATCTGGGGAATGAGCTGCTCGTCCCTGCAGTTCTCTCGTCCTGGAACCAGTCTCTGGTATCTAGAAGGGTGAGGGTTGCCATCCACATCCACCAAAAACGGAGGAGGCATTAAATGTGGAGCCTGCTGGGTTTGCTCATCCAACACATAGTTGTTGGCATCACGGATTAGAGGCCGGTAGTCAGTGTGGAAGAACATTTGGTCTGCTATCTGTAAGAGAGGGAAGTTCCAGTGGTTAGTGAATTAATCTGCATACCAGTTGTATTTTTGATAGAGAGATTATATTCTTGAGAAGCAGTTTATTTTTATTTTAAGTAGCTCAGCCTTACAGGGATAACATCGTGCATGTTTTCTGTGGCTCCCTACTGTTGTTTATGCTTATTACAATATTTGCCATGCTTACCAAGAAAGATTTTCCACAACCAGCTATGAGAAGCCTTTTTAAAAAGCAATTTGTACTGGAATACTTAGTACACATTAGAAATAATGATATAAGCAGAAATAAAAACCTCAGTATTATATAAATACATACTATAAATCATTTTACTTGTGATCTAAGCCCCATAAGTATACAATTAAAGCAATGCTGGTCCACAAGGGTTTTCTACCTTGTCGTATCTGCTGCTGGAGCCAAAGCCGAAGATGAGGAGGTGACCATGGGAGTCTGTACATGCAAAGTGTTGTCCATCCGGTGAGCATTTACAGTCAAACACAGCACCGTGGCCCTGGCCTTCAATCTGAAACGCATAATTCACAAAGGAGAGGACATCATTGAATTTAAAAGGCCGAACACAGTATCAAAAAGCATTATTGTGTAGATTTTGTATGAAAATTAAGTAGCAGTGGTAAAATTATTGATACCAATTTAAGCAAATAAGTTTAACTTTTTGTGTGCATATGTGTGTGTGTGTCTGCTTTTATACAAATCAGACATGTAGCTGGTTACAATTGTAGAAGTGGGTCACGGAGAAACAGCACAATAAAACATAATGTATAGTTAACAATTAAAACAGAGCTATGAGAAGGACCAATGTGGGGCTCCCGAGTGGCGCATCCGGTACAAGGCACTATACCCGGAGTGCACGATGTGCCCTATCTATAGCTTGGAGATTGGCGGTTCAAATCCAAGCTATGCCACTGCCGACCGTGGACGGGAGTTCCTAGGGGGGCGGCGCACAATTGGCCAAGCGCTGCCCGGGCCGGGTAGGGGTTAGGTTGGCTGGGGAGTACTCGGCTCACCGCACACCAGTATGGGGGTTGCAACGGTGAACCAGGCTGAATAATAATTGTAAATTCCAAAAATTGGAAAATGAATAAAAATAGTTGTTTTTTTTAAAAAAAAAGTGTTTATTCAAAGTGGAACAAGTCTAACCAGAGTTATTTTCACAATCAAGTAAAATGGGCTGTTGAAATTCCAGTACTAGAAAACACACTGTCCTACTGTAAAATAAACAATTCACTTTTGGGGAGAAATTAACTACAAATCTATTTTACCATGTTGAAGTAGGATCGAATTTTGACACCTCTTGCCAGATCCCACACTATGGCATTCCCGTCATGCCCTGCAGAAAAGAGCACCCTGGGATCAAATGGATGAGGTTCAAGTACGAACACCTCATCTTCGTGTCCCTGCAAAGACACAAAAAGGCATTTGCACATCAGGCTCTGGTAACTGTATATACCTGTAAATAGACACTTCTTTTAATCCTTGCAAAACCCGATCCATCACATTTCAAACTAGGTTTTCATGAACTATGGTGTATTTACATAAACAACCAAAATAAATGGTGTGTTATATCCAAATCAGTTTGAATAAATAAATGTGTTTATGTTGCATTAAACCGGACCACAGCTCCTCCTTCCCCTAAATGCAATGTTTTAGTGAGCTGTGAACACATCATCATCTTAAAATTATTACATGTATTACTTTATTTGTCATATCTTTATTGCACATACGATCACTTACCATGAGGACATGTATCAGCTGCCCAGTGTAGGAGTTCCAAACCTTGAGTGTAAGGTTATTCACTGCTGTGATTACAGTGTTGTCATGTCGGTCCCAAGCCACCATCGTAACTTTCACTTTAGTTACTTTGTCTTCCAACCCTGGAGGATTGTTCCTAGAATAAAAATGTTAGCAGATGAAGTCAATTATGGAATTTCTCACCCCCTATATTAAAGGTCGAAATGTCATATAATAAATGTTACAGAAAAAATACACTTTCCTTTGTAATTCATGAGCTTTTACAATTTGTACTGATGTATGTTGTTATTTATAAAAATATGTATGTTGGTGCTGCTGCTGCTACCAATAACCCTAGGAGATCAGCCAACTAAAAACACTATATTAGTATTGTATGACACATGATGCATGGAAGTTCCATAGATAAAGGCTTCTCAATCTTATTAAAGAAATTGTTTCCCTTCACCACCTAGTAAAGGGTGCTCTATATTTAGAACAGCAAACGCAAGAGGTTTCCTTTCTAGCAGTGTCTACAGTAGAGTAAATTTCCTGCTTTATAATTTTCTTCACAGCTAAGGAAGTTTAAGAAATTATTGCTTGGTAGACTTGGTGCAGCTAACTTATGGTTAGATGAACCGTACAAATAAACTGAAAGTGCATTGTAAATGATTCTGCAACAGATTCTGGAGAGGTGCCACATGTTTATTTACTGAAATTGTAACATGTGCAATACATACTGTATTTATTTGAAAACTTAAGGTGTAGTTATAAGCTATGATATCTGCATTGTTCTGTAATAAGTTTATATACTTTTTATTTATTTTTGCCAGAATGGAAACAAAGGAGACTATGATCTGTGCTTGGTAGTATAGTATTATTTTTCCAGACAATAACATATTTTTTTTCTTTTATTCTAATAAAGTGACCTACTTCCTGGTTTGTCAGTTTAAGGGAACCTCACTTTCTTTAGCCGTTTCCAGTGTTCTTGGGAGCATTTTATTGAATACCTCAAATGAGGATTTCCATATTCAAATAAAACAGAATATCAGTGGTTGTCATTTAAGTGAATTTTGTTTTTCATAGTTACTTGAGGTATTTGTAAAACCAACAACATTATCTTTCCTATAAAAGTTTTTAAATGAGACAACATCCTGAACTATATTTTAAATTCTGTAAAATTCACAACTTTAATTTTTCGGCTTGAAAGTAAAATTAAGAAGATCCAGTCATTGTGATGTCATGCACTGTTGAGAAAATATATCACAGTGGAATGAAATCAGCAGATAACTCAGTAGTAACCCATTTATTTTTGCAATTAAGAAGGGAGTTAAAGACTTGCTGGCCTCGTCTGTATGACAACCAGAGAGATAAAGTGAGGACCCTGTTCTTTTGGGTTAAACATATTTATAATTACACTGCATCTTCAAAATTGTAACAAGAAGATGAGAAAGGGAGTAGGGCTAGCTTGGTAACTATAGCAACACATGATAAAGTGAGGCCCACAGTTCAACCAAGATGGCTTAAGATTCCCAGGTAAGTAACTTCAAGGTCAGGAAAAAGCCTTTCTTAGTTCACAGAGTTTGGTTAGTCAGTCAGAGAAATGAAGAGCAGTGGATAACAACTTGAACTGCCAGCTACAAATAACATCCAGAAAGCACCCAATAATCAGAAAACATTAACTGCCAGCTGCAAATGACATTCAGAGAAAGAACCCTGAATGATTCAATTAACTTGTAAGAAAACTCACATACTGTTTAAAGGACTTAATAGGAGGTCCCTTAACTGGATTACCATTGAAGACACAACAATTAAAAACAATTAAATAGACTGGGCTATCTGACTAGGAAAGGATAGTTCTGCCGTAAATTACAGCTCTCCAGCAAAAGAGGATTCTTCTCATAGAATAAGCCTGAACAATGGACCACTCCCTCGCCCTGCTACTGCATCAACTCTGTGAAATACATTATTGAGTATTCCCAATTAAACTAAATAGAAAGATTTACAGAAACTATACTTGGGAAATTAAATAAATGTACGTACTTGCAGGAAAGTTGATGGTTGTAAAATGTAAAGGGGTGTAGTCAGGAGTGTTTTTCTAAAAGGGGCTAGTTTAATATTTGATGAGTGCAATTTAACAACTAAATCTTAGAGAAAACATAGTAAGCTATTGAATTGCATAACAGGTGCTGGATTTTTCTTAAAGAACAAATTAATTGGTGTTAAAATATTTGTGTGCCATGGTTCTATTTAAATAACATTGAATTTTAACAACAGATTGATAAGAATTGATTATGATTTCGTAATATCTCAGTCATTAGAATTCACTGAAAATTAATTTATTTACCAACTCATTTACTCAAACCGTGATCATGCTTACATATTCATATCATTATATCTGCTGATATCTGGTATTAATTATAGAATAGACAATGAATGCTGGCTATTACAGTGCATTTACACTGAAGCTGAGATATCTGAATATTACTACTTACTGAGATTAATTTTGCTGGTTTTTGCTATTTTTATATTAATCTTCTTTTCTACTTTTGTACCGTATTTTACTCAAAAACTTTTGATAAAATGTATAAAAGATGCAATAGTGTTTGTTGCATGTTTTATTGTGCAGTTGTTTCCTTGCGATCTTGAGAAGTTTGTAACTAATACCACTTCCACACACAAATGCCGCTACTGAGCTGTCTCAGACGTTTCAAAAATGATTTAAAATGCCCATTCACACAGCATGAAAGTGTGCAATCTATGCCAGTATAATACCATCATAACCCTTTTACACAGCCAAAAAGATCGCGCGAGTACAACTTTCAAACCTGTCAGTCAGATTGTTTTCATGGCAAGGCAACAGAAACAAAACCAAATAAATAAATAAGCAGAATAACGTGGGTAAACTATTTGGGGGGGGGGGGGGGGGGGGGAGTTAACAATTCCTGAACTTCTTCCGGTCTCCAATTACTATCTCGTTTTTGATCAGCCATTGTATTTGAAAAAAATGAAAGCGTGTAGCACCAACGACAAAAATACCCAACTTGTCTGGTATAGAGTCACGTGTGATGCTGACTTTCAATCCACGCCCACTTTAGCGCGAGTTTAGTCCTCGCAAGGTGGTTCAGAGACGGCATAAAATATGACGGCTCTGTGACTGTAAAGGCAATTCACACAGACCAAAATGCCGCATCAGTGAAGGTTCTGAGCTGTCATAACTCGTCTGTGTGAAAGGAGCTTAAGAGTGCTAACTGAGTTAAACCATTACACACATTAATTATCTTGAATTAGGTATCTAAACACCTATTCTCCCTACAGCTGCATAGTTATTCAGCACAGTTTATGTAAGCCTTTCTGGT
This sequence comes from Acipenser ruthenus, assembly GCF_902713425.1. NCBI lineage: Eukaryota > Metazoa > Chordata > Actinopteri > Acipenseriformes > Acipenseridae > Acipenser > Acipenser ruthenus. The sequence goes on from NC_081194.1 coordinate 20,021,822, forward strand.
GCAGCAGACAGTGGATTGTTGTACATTTTTTCAAAGCTTTGTGGCTGTTGCGCTCAAGTTCCCCTAATTTGATGTACTGCAAGCTTTCAAACCTGCTCAGCAGCATTTCACTGGCAATGGGGTAATTACCATGAAAAGTTCACCACAATTGGATAAGTGGACACCAAGATACATGGAGGTAACAATGTAAGTGCAACATTTGCTCATTCTCATTCACACAATTGCTTAAAAAGCTATTTCTAGTAGACCTTCAGAAGTCAACTCTTTCAACACTGCAGTTCTAGGAAAGGTTCCCTCAAGACTGCAGACTGATCTAGCAGTACAGAAAAACACCAGTAAACTAATGTAATATAAACAGAATAATGTATGGGTCAAAAAATGTATTATCACACAATAATGTATGTCCTAAGCTGGTTTTGGGCAGTAATGCATTAGTGTTTCTTTGTCAGATTTCCGTCAGTTGCAAGTCTTCTAGATTAAAATAAAGTGTATAATAAAGTGTTTTTTGTTTATGAACCCTCCCTATCTGCACCCAGTGTATGGTGCTTGACCATACGGCTATACTGTGTGCACTACTGACAAAACCTATACAGAGTTAAATCATCATACGGGATTGGGAGGGGGGGGGAGGGGGGGGGGGGGGGGGGGGGAGTTATATTAAATCTCTCATAAACATGTAAAGTGGAGATTTTATTTAGTTTCTCTTGTTTCGCCCTCTGAAAGCAAATATGACAGATTTATATCAGCAAGTATTTTTAAAAACGTCAACTTAAATTCTTCAGGTATTGGTCTGAACCTCGTCATCGTTTGGTTGAATGGACATTTCTTTATTATTTTTATAATATACCACTATAATGTCCAAATTACAGTACACACAAGGGCAGAAACAGCAGTGAGGTTGTTGTAAATGCATCCTAATACATACTTCCCATGTTACAGTACATACCCAGACAACTTGGTAGTCATGTCTAACAAAATGCTTCTCCAAGCCTGTTGGTGGAGCTGCCAGATGCGTGCAGTTCCATCTCGGCTTCCACTGACGAACCTGAGAGGATAGAATGTCAGTTTTCTGTAGCTTTCTTAATTGTGGTCTTTCCCTTGGCACACTAGATATACTGCAAGTGCTTGATGCTGCACATCAATTTGGAGAACAGAGGAAGTGAAACTGATGAGGTATGCTTTGCTATTTTTGCTGCAGGTAGAAACTGTCATATAAATCACTTGTCGGTACAGACAATTTAACATTATTCTTCTTGGAAGCTTCCTAATGTTTCAGTACGTTTAATAGCTTTTGCTGTCTCCTGGAAAAAAATGCAGTGATCATATTATGATGTATACTGTACAGTAATGGATAAAAATTATTAAACAATTGTCTGATAAGTACAAGACAATAAAAAAATAGTTTCAGTGTTTGAAGCTAGTGAACATTGAAGGACCTTTGAAAGGTCAGGCTAGTTTAGCTGCTCTTATGGCATGACAACCCACTTCACTATGCTGTGGTATATTGTACAATATCAGATGGCAGACATTGGACATTTAACCTCAACTATTTTTCTTACTCTGTTTCAAGTTATTTGTCACATGTTGTTTGCCTTGAATAATAAAGTTATGTACATTGCTCTCTTAAAAGTGTGAAATGTAATGTTACTGAAACTTTTTTGCTGGGTATTTTGGCAAACTGTAGTGTGATTTACCCTTAGAGCTAGTGATTTAAAGTGGCTGGAAACTAGCAAATACTCCAGATTGTTATATGCAGGGTTTTTTTTTTGTGCCAATGTGATATTGATCCCTAAATGGCCTACCTGTTGTATTTACTGAGTCCAAAATAGGATAAATGTGAAGAAACAGGTGTCTTAAATACATGTTCATGTATTTACAGTAGAACGCTTACCTCTCACCAGTGTTAGAGAACTGTATGCTGTCCACTTTATCCTATCAAAAGCAGAAACAAAAAATACATTGTCACTTATGTATGTATGTATGTATGTATGTATGTATGTATGTATGTATTTACTTTGAAAGCACAAGTTTTCAATACTCACAGTATGAGATTCCAATTCAGATATTTTCTCAGGCTGTCCTGATCCAAAGAAATACACTCTAATTATTTGATCTGTGCTTCCTGTAGCCAAGAACATTCCACCTTAACAACAAAAAAAAGGTATCAGTAACATTAAATTTCACACTTTGAGAGCAATTTACATATTATTCAAGGCAAACATGACAAATAACTCGAAACAGAGTAAGAAAAATAGTTGAGGTTAAATGTTGTGAAGATACAATAAATGCAAAAAACAAACTCTTAGAAGTCCACAGTGTTGACAGTACAAATGTTTATCAATTCATTTAACATTTTTAATGAATATGCTTCACAGCAGGGCAAAACCAAATGTTGCAGGAAACAAAAAGCCACTACCAATATGCACTCACCCCCCTCCCTTGAAAAAAAAAAGCTTTTTATTTGCCAAAGGGAAAACAAAAACAAAAACCCTTTGTTTTCAAATGTCCTAGTTCAGATGCTTAGCTTTATAGGAAAAACAAGAAACCTAAAACCAAAAACAGTACAATAAAGTGAGAATGTGTTACCAGCACTGAAGGAAGAACAGATCATTTGGACTCCAGGTCTTGGCCTTTCTGTAAATTTACTTGGTCGCTGACTAAAAACACAAAAGGAAAGTTCAGTAAATGTGTCTGTGCATAAAAAAAAAACCTGTGGAAAATACATAATCATAATAGAAGGTTCCTCCTGATATGTACTGCGGGTTTACATCTAGGTAGGGCAGAGATAAAAGGAAGGAAGTAGCAATTCAGTTATAAGTAATTCATCTCCCCTGGTCAGGGACAGAGATTTGAAACGAAGAGTTCTTGGCTGAAATTTTCTGGCAGTGAGACATAAAGTAAAAGTCCACACAGCCTTGCATTACAAAACAGTAAAGAAACATAAAACACATAATTATATAAGTTTGGGGTCCACATGTTTTTAATGTTTCCAGCATTATCAACTCTTACCGATCACAGCTGTATTTCAACTTAGTTTCATGATCAATTATAAACAATAATTAATAAATAAATAAATAAATAAATAAATAAATAACAACAACATAAAATATTTCAAAAATGCATTTCCAGGGGAACAGTAGAGGAAATGGCACCTAAAAGGTAATGATATGTAAATGCTAATTAAATAGATGTGTGACAAAAATCAGTAGAAGTTGCAATTATTAAAAACTATGCATGAACATGTAAATACCGCAATCAGTTTCTGAAATATGACAGGAGGTTAAAATAAATGCGGCCATAAAATGGGTGCTACCAATAGGTAAAGGTTACCGAGACAACTTTTTACTGGACGGTGTTTATAAACTTGACTAGAGAATCACAGAATACCGTTGTGCTTTGACAGCATCTCTCAAACTGCTTGGTCTGTATCCTCCAGAAACCTAAACGTCACATGGCCACAATATGGCAGACAAATGAGGTTGAGGAAAATATGAAGTCTATATCTGAAATGGTTTATGAGATTTTGGTTAAATTCTTGAATAAGCAGCAACAAAGACAAAATGATGAGATGACTAAAGTAGTATGTGTGCTTCTGAAAATTATATATATATATATATATATATATATATATATATATATATATATATATATATATATATATATATATATATATACATACATATATATATATATATATATATATATATATATATATATATATATATATATATATATATATATATATATATATATATATATATATATACCAAAAAATCCAAATAAATTGATGTTTTGATTTAGTTTTCCTGTGATATTGCTACATTTTTAAAATCCTGTTATTGGTTAAACAGCACAGTTAAAAAACAAAGAAAAGAAAAAGATAACCAAATCACTTCTGTAAACACACATATACCAAGCATGCCATTTTTCTACTTATTAATGAGTAACACAGCATTAAAACAACTGTGACAGTTTCACAGCATGTTTAAGATCTCTTATTAATCTTTAACTTCTGTATCCAGGCTACCTGGGTATAAAACCATGCCAGCTGCAGCACTCAAGCAAAAATATCATATCCCTACAAAAACAAATACTAACAAAATTCAAGTGCAGTTTCACATGTTGTGACCTGGTAGAGTGATACTGTTTATGTTTTATTATATATATATATATATATATATATATATATATATATATATATATATATATATATATACAGTACAGTGCAAAATTTTTAGGCAGGTGTGAAAAAAAAATGTAAGTAAGAATGCTTTCAAAAATAGACATGTTAATAGATTATATTTATCAATTAACTAAATGCAGAGTGAGTGAACAGAAGAAAAATCTAAATCAAATCCATATTTGGTGTGACCACCCTTTGCCTTCAAAACAGCATCAATTCTTCTAGGTACACTTGCACAAAGTCAGGGATTTTGTAAGCATATAGTCAGGTATATGATTAAACAATTATACCAAACAGGTGCTAATGATCATCAATTCAATATGTACGTTGAAACACAATCATTAACTGAAACAGAAACAGCTGTGTAGGAGGAATAAAACTGGGTGAGGAACAGCCAAACTCAGCTAACAAGGTGAGGTTGCTGAAGACAGTTTACTGTCAAAAGTCATACACCATGGCAAGATTGAGCACAGCAACAAGACACAAGGTATTTATACTGCATCAGCAAGGTCTCTCCCAGGCAGAAATTTCAAGGCAGACAGGGGTTTCCAGATGTGCTGTCCAAGCTCTTTTGAAGAAGCACAAAGAAACGGGCAACATTGAGGACCGTAGACGCAGTGGTCGGCCAAGGAAACTTACTGCAGCAGATGAAAGACACATCATGCTTACTTCCCTTTGTAATCGGAAGATGTCCAGCAGTGCCATCAGCTCAGAACTGGCAGAAAACAGTGGGACCCTGGTACACCCATCTACTGTCCGGAGAAGTATGGTCAGAAGTGGCCTTCATGGAAGACTTGCGGCCAAAAAGCCATACCTCCGACGTGGAAACAAGGCCAAGCGACTCAACTATGCATGAAAACACAGGAACTGGGGTGCAGAAAAATGGCAGCAGGTGCTCTGGACTGATGAGTCAAAATTTGAAATATTTGGCTGTAGCAGAAGGCAGTTTGTTCGCCAAAGGGCTGGAGACCGGTACACGAATGAGTGTCTGCAGGCAACAGTGAAGCATGGTGGAGGTTCCTTGCAAGTTTGGGGCTGCATTTCTGCAAATGGAGTTGGGGATTTGGTCAGAATTAATGGTCTCCTCAATGCTGAGAAGTACAGACAGATACTTATCCATCATGCAATACCCATCAGGGAGGCATCTGATTGGCCCCCAATTTATTCTGCAGCATGACAACAACCCCAAACATACAGCGAAAGTCATTAAGAACTATCTTCAGCGTAAAGAAGAACAAGGAGTCCTGGAAGTGATGGTATTACCCCCACAGAGCCCTGATCTCAACATCATCGAGTCTGTCTGGGATTACATGAAGAGAGAGAAGCAACTGAGGCTGCCTAAATCCACAGAAGAACTGTGGTTAGTTCTCCAAGATGTTTGGGCCAACCTTCCTCCAGAGTTCCTTCAAAAACTGTGTGCAAGTGTACCTTGAAGAATTGATGCTGTTTTGAAGGCAAAGGGTGGTGTAACAGGGAGAGACCTGGACTGGCCGTCTGACGCATGCGCGATGCTGCAGGAAGGGGGCGGCAGTCCCGTTGGGTCTGCCTGCCAGTCATGGCGGTGACACGGAGAGGTGGGGAAGAGGGTGTGTGTGCTTTTCCCCTCTCTGAGTGGCTGGGAGGCGGACTTTAATGGGATTGCTAACCTATAAAGTAACACTCTGTTGTTTCCTCAGATCTGCCCCTTTAAACTGGAACAGCGAGCAAGGCGGTCTCGCTTTGCCTACCAACAGACGGGAGGATAACAAACGCCCGGAAAGAAAAATCAAAGAAAATAATTTTAAAGAAAGAAAGGGGAAAGTGGGGGATCGTTGGGCAGCCCCAGTATTTGTTATACAGTGAGACAGCAGAGTGTAGGACGGAGTCCCGGGTCGTACGGGTAGCGGCGACTGGGGAGATTCACGCTGCGAAGTGCAGCACATTTATTTTGTAGTTTTTCCTTACTGTGTTTTATTTTCCCTGTTTCTTTTTGCCTTTTTCGTTTTTTATAATTTGTGAGCACCTGCGAGTGCGAGACTGCAGCTGAGTACCCTGCCGTGGTATTCCCCGTTGGTTCTGGATACCATAGCTGGTAGCCAGACCACGGACCACAAGCGCCCTCTACGGGCTCAACGAAATCGGTACACCTCACTAGAGTACCAAAAGAAAATAATAAAACTGAGCACCTGTGTGGTGTTGTCAACTACCATTTCTGTCTCCCGTGTCAGTGAATACCCGCACCCTCCCACAGGTGGTCACACCAAATATTGATTTGATGTAGATTTTTCTTCTGTTCACTCACTTTGCATTTTGTTAATTGATAAATATAAACTATTAACATGTCTATTTTTGAAAGCATTCTTACTTTACAGCATTTTTTCACACCTGCCTAAAACTTTTGCACAGTACTGATATATATATATTATATTAAAAAAGATTGGTATAATTAGCAACTGACCTAAATTTTAATGTCCTGGCATCCCACTGCCAGAAACAAATGGAGCCGTCTGCCCCGGTGGAAGACAGATATCTCTTGGAGCCGCTGCACAGTGGAGAAAACTAGAAACAAATCAGAGGCAGGTGTTCACAACTGTCAATACAATTCTATCGTACAAGCTGAGCTGTCAGGATCTGATTGGTTCTGGACAAAGGGTCAAAATATGCAGCTAGCAGAACAAGTTTACAAGAATAACATTTACTTTGTTATAAACTGGCATTCACCATGTGTGCAGGTATGCTTTTGTGTAATTAACGGCAAATGCTAATTAACACCAGTTAATTACGTCAGGCTGTCAGCTGAAGCTTTTTTATTTCAGCATATAGCTCTTGATATTGTTTATTTTAATTACCATTCATTATCCACAGGGCTTCTGATTTTTGTTTTTTAATTAATTAAATTTTTCAGTGCTTATTTTTAGCTATTTATATGAAATGATTGTTTTAGGTTACTTTCCAAAATGCTTGGGTGTTTTTTTCTGTCAAAATATGTAAAGTAACTCAACAGTACTTGCACACTTAAGTTGTACCTTCTTTTGTGTGTAGGCATTTTTTTACATTTCTCCACAATTTGCAATTCTGTTTTAAATCCTCCGTATCTTAACTGTAATACAGCTTTAAATCCCACGAAAAAGCCTCTATTCCTAATTGTAATCTTGTTTTTAAATCTTGCAAGCAGAGACTCCAATATAAATGTAGGAATTTGCTGCCTCTCAGTTGCTGGGGTGGGTTTAAAGTATTCAGAACGAATCAATGACATACAAGTCAGGAAGGAGGGACACTGCCGACCTGCACTTGGAAAGGTTGTTTGTTTTTGTTTCTTTTATGGGAAAGGGGTGAAGTCAGCGTTTATTGAGCAACCATTTTCAGTGTTTTTCCTTCGTTTATTGGCTATACACCGATTTTTTTTGTATCAAGGGTGTTTTAATCAGTTTTTAGCACTAATTATATACTACACTGTATAGAAAGCAGTAACATCTCCAAGTTAACATTCACATTATTCAGTAATTCATTCAAGACCAAGTTTTATATGCAAATTTCAAATTAAGTTTACTATACTTTAGCTTTACCATTGCTTTGACTGCATTACATCATGCCATGCATCTACAAAATACTGTTCCAAATCGCCTTTAGAATGCCATAGGGTTATTCAGAAGTCACGCAAATAGTAATGTCACCAGTAAAGCAACTGTAACTCACTGTAAATCTGCAGTGAAATCACATGCATTTCCACCGACATACTGACTGTTTACACGCCTCTTGCAAACACACAGAACAGTTGTACTGACATTTGGTCCGTGACTATGCGACTTCTGATCAACACTGCATTTCTCAGAGCTATGCTATCTGGTCCATACAGTCCCAAAGGCATTCAAGAATAGTAATTCTTAAACTTTCTTTGTTTGTAGTATATACGTTAATATGCTTTATTGGTGAACTTCGTGACACTGTCCTGTTGGAAAACCAAATCATGACCAATTAAGCCACATCCAGAAGCACAGTAAATCACTATAGACTTTGGTTTGAACTAAATCACTATTTCTAGTTATGCAGCCCTACACCTTTCTGGACCGACTAATATATATATATTTTTTTAATGTTTTTTGTTTGGGAAGATATCTAAATGTCATTCTAAGAAAAAAGGGATGCGGTATAAAATGCGATTCCTATCATATCAGTTTCAGATCAGGTAAAAATCAATTTTATTCTGTTGCACTTCCAGTCTGGATTGTGCTGCAGATAAATCTATTATCAATTTATTTTCCTTTCTTTAGGCGCTTTTTGTATTTAGCTTTCACGCACATGGAATTCTTCTAAAATAACCTGTCGCCTGTCCGCATACAAGAATACAAGCAAAACCTGTCCTTCATGACCAACCTTGGTTCTGGATGAAAGTGGTCTTCTACAGTTATAAAATACATTTAGGGACTGAACAAAAACAGAGAACTAAAAAGGACACAGTCACAGTGGACAGATGTTTGGAAGGTAGAACTACCGTATGATGTGTTACACATCTTGCACTTTAGTCAATGCTATAAGACAAATATAATTTCTCTGCCATTTCAGATTAGTTCCCAAGTGACTGCAAAAAGACTGAGAAATGCAAATTACTTACACAGCACAGCGTTACTATCGTGGTACATATTGTCTATAGTGGGGTCCTGCTTCTACCCAATGAACAGAGAAGTGACTTGCTCCATATATACAAAATGTTTATCACATAAAAGAACATGATTTAAAAAAATAAAAAAAACACTATTGCCTTGCCTTACCTGCAGTGATGTGATAGATGCCTCATGGCCTTCTAGAACAGCAAGGGGGGCACAGGTTTGAAGACACCAGACTCTTATCATTTTATCACAGCTGCCTACAGCAATCATGGTGTTCTCATAATTCACAGCCATGTCAGAGATCTCAGCCGCGTGTCCTCTCAGTGTGGCTAACAGCCGGCCATTATCAGTTGCCCAGATCTTAACTAAACAATCATCCGAGCCCTGAAATCAATTAGAGCACAAGAAGTCCTGAGTTACTGTTAGTTATTCCAGCTGTTTCACTGCATACTTCTATAGGGATGCAAGTTGGTTATGATTGGTTATTTTTTTTTATCAACTCTTCCAGCGTTTCACGTCCAACTGGCTTTCAATAAAACCGAACCACAATGTTGTGATAAATAAGCACAATATAGTGTTATTGCATCAGTCATACCAATGTATAATACAATTAGACATAATGTAGAAAGAGTAAAATACTGTATTTAGAGACATTCAGCTTTTTTAGTTATTATTTTCCTGGTACCCCCATTGTCGCCACGGTTGATTTTAAGTGGCAAACCACGTCCGAGTATAACTGCAGCTCATGGTTTTTGAAATTGCAATTATTTAACATGTTGGCTTCAAAATAACGAAGATGTTTGGCAGCATTTTAAAATAGTTTCTGATGAGGAAACCCTTCTAATTTAAAATGTCACAAAGATAGCAGCAAAAAATGAAAGCTATAAATCAGGCTCACCGCCAGCCCCCCAGAAAACATGCAACGTTTGTATTTAATATGCTGGTTTATTATAGCCTGTTTTATATATAAACTGACCTGCTAACAGAAACATCTATACTTTTGAAATTGGCTGTTTTAGTCAGTTTAACATCATTCATTTTACAGGGTATTTTAACAGATGCTACACATTCAACAATTTAACTCAAACTTCCAGCATCAGCTTTTTAATTGTTAGGATTTTTTTTTTAATGAAATGTTTAGGTTAGCAGCAACACCTTTCATCAACAAACTTACAAAGAAAACAGACCCTGACATCTGAACACCCAGACTAAATCTGAAGCTGCGGTTAACCCTACTGAGGGCAATCAGGCAAGTCTTATCATAACTTGATTTATGTTACCATATTAAAATTAAGGGATACATGTAGCAGTGTTCAACAAGCTCCCAAAAGTGCTTAGACTGCCAAAGCTTTTTCAATGTACAAAAAAAATAAATAAATAAAAAACTTTTGGTCGGTATCGTTCAGTTTGGAATTTTATCCAGATGTCGGTTTCGGTTTGGGAAAATCATAACTTTGCTTCCCTACTTATATATATTTGACTACAGAACACTGTATAGTGTCTCTAGGAACATGCTGTGGTGGAATGACTAAATTAAACAGGCCTACAAATAAACATTGGAAATTGAACACGGGGAACCATCTTGTACAGTTAATTAATCACTTATTATTAATTTAATTGGAAGTATTACGGTGGATCTATGTTTACCTTTGATCTTGAGTCTCATCCAATGAGAACCTTCTTTAACCTCCTGTGCACACTTACTTAATCAGAAATGAGACCAGCTTGTTGGAATTCCCTGAAAAGGTAGTTTCAGCTGCAGACACAAAAGCTCCTTAACCTTCCTGCCACTAGTACGAACTGCACACACCATTCTTCAGCTACTGCATGCTGTAGCAAGTGGTTATACTCATGACAACAAGCTCTAATGTAGCTTGGAAGCAAACTAAATATGAAAACAAATCAGTGGTTTATTTATTTTTTAATTATTATTATTATTATTTATTATTATTATTACTACAAATAGTGGTTGTTTATTATTAAAACAAGTAAAGCTGCCCCTATGAAGCTGTAAATGTCACAGTTGAGTTGTTAACAATTCATTCAGAAAATCCCATGCAATGTTAGCTGTTCAGTTTACTACAGGTGGTTTATAAAACAAAAAAAACACAACAACCTTCTTAAATACTGTAAATAATAAACAAAAACCTGTATAGGAGTTCATTTTAGCATTCATTTTAAATTAATTTACCTTTTAAACAAAGTTGAATTTTAAAATTTGGCATTTTTATTTTGTTTTGCAAACATGTACAAGATATAAGGAACACATTTCTTTTTAAATTGAATAATTCAAAAGGTTGTCCGTCCCACTGAAGATAAGTTAAAGAAGTACTGCCAATACATATTAAAGTACAATATGAGGAAACATTTCCACATTAATTTTCATCTCAAGTAGATGTATTTAGATGAAATAACTAGTCACGTAAGAAAACGCTGTATGATGGAGTGATATGGCAGGGGATGGGGGGGTTGAAATTGTGAATCATTAGCCTGATGATTTTTGTCACACTGCTGTATGCATCTGAACTGTGAAATGGAAATGACTCACCTTTTCCACGGAAACCGTTATTCTTATATAATACAATGTTTTTTGACATGTGTTAAGCAGACCAGACACACTGTTTAATAAAAAGCATTGTTTAGCCTTACAAAATAAAAGGTTGTATAGGTTTTCCAGTTAATTTAACAAAACAAATTCAAACCAAGTTAACATTCATACACCTTTATGAAATATCGGACCATCCCTGGCGTGTTATTTATTTCTTAAATGCACTGTTAGATTTTCATTATCTTGGTACATAGGTTTTATTATCTCTTATATCCACTGTTGTTTAGATCAAATTAATAGACCATATAATGTTAAAAAAAAAAAATGTTGAAATCAGAACTGAAGATGATAAACAATAAAGCAAATGTTAATACAAAAATGTGGTCTTTTAGCAAAATACAAAAAGGATTTCTGTTCCATCTACATTTGGCTGCTTGTGCTGCAAAAATTAGTTTGCGATCATGTGACCAGTGTTTAACTTCATGCCACATAAATACTTTCAGCCCTCATTATAAGGCTCTTTGCTAAACTGACAATGATCCAAATTGCATATAATCTTTCTAATATCAGCTTCATACATAACATGCACAAAATCAGCTTGGTTCCCCAAGAACAGTATTAAAAAGGGTTAGATACACATTTGTATGTAAATACAGTATGTCACCATCATTACAGTACTTTACAACACTTCAGAGCCCAGTGCTCTTGTCTGCATACAAAGAAATGCCACTGATATTTCTCTGTATTCCTCACTAAAATATTAATAATAAAATAATTTGGGGTTGTGCCCATAAGTTGATAAAAAAATTAAATATTAATACCTGATCCGCAATATTCGTGCCGACCACTTTCAACCAAGCTGTACCAGCATGCTGCTAATTGTTCTCACTCAAAAAAAATTCCAACAAGCTTAGAGAATCCAGCAAATACTAAAGCATCAGAACTGCCTGAATGCCTAGGGCTAAATCCTTCATAAGTGCATAATAGAAACGAAGGGAGTATAACCAAAGAGTGAACTGAATAGAAAACCCATCTGTGCTGGATTTTTCAAGACTGTAGAATGAACTTGATATATAAATCAGGTACCAAATGAAAGATAAATAAAAAAAATGCCCATTGCAAAGTGCTTGGGACAATCAACTTCAAACTAAAACCAACTAAAAAAATCAGCTAATGTTTGGACTCTACATTGAAAATGGTTCAAATTTGTAATTGTTAAAACAACATTTTTATATTTTACATATATTTCAGGCACAAAGAGAACAGTAAAACAAATCCAATTAAAAATGACATGCTTCAATCTCATCTTTTTTTCAGCATGCTTCTCTTTGCTGTTGTTGTTATGCTGACACAGCACCCGCTGCTTTCAATACAACACACAGCTTGTGCCTGATCTCTGTTCTACTTGCCTTGACAGCACTTACCTAATAGCAAATCACATCACTGAATAATCTGCTTTAATAGCTACCAAAAAGATACATTTCAGTATGTCCATTTAATAGTCAGCTTATATGGCTGCTGATTGTGCTGCATTGTTTAATACACAATACAACCATTTGTCCGTCATCACTTAAACTAAGCCACCTGATTTGCAGTAGGAAAAGCAGATATAAAAACAGGTTTGTCATATCACTGTGCACTGAATTACTTCTCTATCTAGCTTTTAGATGCCTCCCATTCATTAAAATACAGAAAGACATGGCATTCTTTTCTACACAAAAAAAAATACCAGCAGCATTTAAGTCTTTTAATTTGTGGTTTCTGCATAAACTGTTTCTTAATGCCTGTAAGCTTCTGAGGGAATGAAAATCGTTCTACATCACCAAAACACTAAATTACATTCTACTTCCAAATTCTGTTAACAGATAACTTTAATTTATGGTTCTTAAAGACAAGATGGCTGTCCTAATCTCTTTTAAACCACAGTGTTAAATGATATCTTGACACAGACAAAGTATAGACAGGAGTAAAAATGATGACCTCTGCCTTTTAATACACTTAAAAAAAAAGTGTCTCAGCACTTCCTCTCTGCTAGCAGTGCCAGAAAGAGCAAAAACAGATCATAAACAAACTTGTTCTTAAGAGGATGGTCTAAGCCTAGATTCCTTATGCAGATATTACAATTGGCCATTAAGAGGGGCTAGAAGGAAAAATACCACATCCCCACCTTTTCATTCTGGGGCCTCAAAGTATTGGAAGTCACCAAGTGATTTATGCAACAGCAAGAAATTCTTTACACAGAAATACCATTTTGTACAATAATCCAGGTGAGGAGTATGGTACTTTTAACTTCTGACAACACCATTATTTGGATTTCCATTGTTCAAATTTTTGAAAACAAACTGATCCTTCTGTGTACTAGTTTCTGAAATCTAGCAGCCAAACCTTTTACTCCTTCTCTGAGAAAACTAGTCATATTTAGTTTTTTGGTTTTTTTTGTTAAGTCGTTACATTTTTAGGACAGCTCACCAAATCCTGGAAGGAAAAAAACACAAATTTCAACCTTCTTTGGAAAAACTGTAAACTTTGTTGTACCCACCAATCATGCAGGGAGTTTTCAAAACCATAGCCGTATGCAACTTCAACATGGAAATCCGGGTTTACAGATGCATTTCTTTTAAAATAATAATCTAGACAGCAAATAAACTTTTGTTACAGGTATATTTGTTACAAGCATATCCCAATAATAGTATGTAGCTGCAACAATGAGAAAATGGCCAGCACAATTTCAGCATTCACAAAATTGGTTCTCACTCAGATTAGTGTTTTATAGGAGACCCCAATTGTGGGTCATATTGCAGATATGAGTGCTAAGAATGATTGTGCAGTTTAACTATATTTTAGCAAGGTTGCATTTTGAAGAAACTGTGTTGGCAAATCCTTAAACCAGTTTTCTGAATTTGTGGCTATTTTCACAGCTACATAAATACATTTACACTGTGCTAGAAAAAAACAGAAAAAGCTGGGTAATCTAGATTTTTCTTGAGAATTACTCTTAAAAGAGAATGACTTTTCTAAATCCATCTCTTTCTGCAAGCTGACCAGTCAATATTTTTCTTCACTTTCAATATGACTTGCATATTACACCAGCATGTCATGAATCCCAAATGGATAATTTGTATTCAAATCTTAAACCCAGTCTCAAATAACTGAGCTAATTTCAATATAAAATCCTGTAATCATCCAGCGATTCTTCCGAGTCTGACATATGGTAACCATTTAATAAAAATTTCCCAGGGCTCTACGGTGCGCCCAATTTAAAGTTGTTGCTGCGACTATAAATAGCCTACACACCACTGCCGTTACCTGTAAGTGTGTGCAACGACGTGGTTTGCAAGACAAGTTAGCACATGCCTCCTGGTAATAAAATGTGTAATAATAATAATAATAATAATAATAATAATAATAATAATAATAATAAAATAAAAACACATTTTCATTTCTGCATTTTTTATATTCATATATATATATATATATATATATATATATATATATATATATATATATATATATATATATATATATATATATATATATATATATATATATGAATTAATCTAATTGGTTTTTTTTTTCCCCCATAATAAACATTTATCAGACTAATGCATTGTTAATAGCAGCAGTGATGATTTTATTACTGATGATGTTAAGTGTCCCAGTCTCTACACTTGAATAAGCAGATTTTATATTGTATTGGTCTTAAAGAGTGAGGCACATGGCTAACATTTGAGTTTTGAACTCTGTTTGTAATAGTTACTGTGTATTTACAAGATTGTGTATTTTTTGGAGATTTTATGTGCGCCTAATATTTGTCAGTGTGTACCTAGATATGTTACCTTAGAAAAAAAAAACTAAGGATGCAGAATGTGATTGTACCAACTGTGCAATTAAAACTTTCTAAGAAAGGCCAAAAGAAATTGTTTCTGTTGATTAAAAAAACAAACACCTGTAATTTAAAGAAAGACTGCACATATATATATATATATATATATATATATATATATATATATTGTAACAAAATTGCACCTCACACGGTTCGTTGCCCCTTTAAAAATACGACCCAACACAAGAAATTGAGTTTTTAAGCGCGGTTGCGCTAATTTTTAATACACACACAAAAATAAACAAAACATAAACAAACACCTAACTCCGATTTGGAGCACTTACTACACGTTTTATGCAGGTCCCTGACTAGCTCGCAGGACGGCTAAGCCGTTTACCTGTCATAAAAACCCTACAACTACACACAGCACTTACTCAGGACTGCTCGGAAACAGAGCACGTCTTCTGTCTCCTTCTACTCAGCAGGCCCCGTGCAGCCAAGCTGCACGTCTCAAATACCCCGCGCCTGGCATTAATTTACAATACCGCTCAGGTGCGGGTGATAATTAACCAATAAACAATAAAACAATTAAACAAAATGTGCATTCGCACATGTTTTCTTCAGGGAGGACACTAACCCCCTCCCTGATGTGTTACAATATATATATATATATATATATATATATATATATATATATATATATATATATATATATATATATACATACATATATATACACATTTCACACAGGCGCTGGCTCTGTGGTTGATAGAGCACCCCTAACGTTTATTTATAGGCGCCAAGCTCCCCCCGGAGACGTGCAGCCGTAGCTTTATATAAAGGGATTACACTTGATATAAATTCGAATTAAGATATTCGAATTAAGATAACTATTTTAACTATTCATTGCAAACTGGGTTTAGGATGTTTTTTGTTGTTGCTACAAATGGAGATTTGCTATCAGTGTACACTCCGTACTGCCTAATGCTGAAAACAAAAATCTGTTAGGACATCTCTATTAAAAACTAGTGGGGAAAATAACAAAGCACAAAGTTAACTAACACATTGGAGGCTAAATTAGGGGAGTGCACAAATTAAATGAGAGTTGAAAGTAGGATCAGGGATTAGCAACTAATGTAATTTGTCAGCTCGGTTTCAAATAAAAATAAGGCAAACAGAATCAGAGGCTCAATCAAGATATGAAGGCCATGTTTAGTAATTAACAGCTTTTTCAGTAATTAAAGAAACAGAATCAGCTCAAAATAAGCTTAAAGGGACATCAATTGATCAAAAATAAAACCTGAAAACTTCAAGCCCTATTTATATTGCAAAAAAACAACATGTATGTTAAATGATTTCAATGAATTCCTGTCTCAGTAAAACAAGTAAAACCATTAAGGCTTTATATATGTGTACTGATGTTACATATATAAATGTCTTTGGTCTTTCTCGCTGTGCATCACTTGGTCTCTCTCTGCATTGACACACTTTTGTCTGAAACAGCTCCTCATATGAGAAACTATATTTATGCCTCCTTTCTTTTAATAACTTGGCTCATGTAGACTGTGGGTAATGCGTTACATCACCAGTTGGTTCGGTTTCTGCTGTGTTGTGAATTCTAAAGCGATGGGTTTTACACAACCTGACTGAGGGGGAAACCAATTACAGTCCCCCACTCAATCGAGCCAAGGCCGCCTTTTCAAGTGAATCTCATTTGGTGCACACTCTGATGCGAAACAAATATTTGACGTTTCACACCTGCAAAAACAAACCGAACTTGGGTGTTAACTGAACTCTTTTGGAAAACTGTGTGTCAATTTTTTTTTAAATGTGCGTAGAGCCCTGACGGCTATGTTCAGTCAGCTTCTAGGAATCACAAAAAAACTATATGTTCATCCTTATTGTAGGATTTTCCCTTTTTGCTGTTGCTAATAAAAGTGCATCCCAAATTATCCAGTTTTTCTAAAACATATTGAAAATTGAAAATAAGGTTACTGTTTTAAGAGCATCTTGCTTACATTCATCAACCATTAATAAACGTTTATTCGCAGGGTCTCTATATGCAATAATGGACACTATGCTCAATTTATTTTCTCAAAATTTATAAATAAAATAGTTCTTCATTCCATTATTATCAGTAATAAGGAAAAACAATGTACCTGATCAGTTTAGTTCATGGAAGTATCTGCTTATATCCACTCGTTTCTTCATATGCATAAATGTTGTAAAAATATATATATTAAAAACACAGAATAAATGTTCTAATATAACTAAGTCAAAATACATCGGATTTACAGTGTTATACTGTTTTTTTTTTTTAAACAAGTCCTGTGATGTTTAGTTTCTGCATGTTGCTATAAACCGTCTGCACTTTAAAAATGTAATGCGCGTCTCAGTGACGTCACACGAAAAAGAAAGCAAGCAGGCAGTGAAATTCAGTCCCTCCCCTGTCCATTGATATGTGTTGTACTGAAAAGTATGGTGGCCCAGTAAATCAAAGATATGAAGTGTGTTTATACTGTTTACACGATCACAAGCCCAGAATGACACTTCAGTATGATCATGTTCACATGATTGTGGTCCTTAAAAGGGTTAATAACTTATTCTGTTTAAGCTGGAAGCCATATAAATATATTTTTTAAACTGTACCCCCAGTTTTTTTTTTGTTTTTTTTTCTTGCATGATCTTAATACACACTGTTGTCATCTTTCTCCTGGTGGCTAAGCAATGTATTCCCCAGTCGATTTACAGCGAATAAAAAAAAAAAAAATCAAACAATCAGGATTATGTTGAATCATTTCTCATAAATACTGCAGGGATGTTCTGAAACACTAAGCGTCGATTTCAGGATGCACATCAACTACTGGCAGCAGCTTGTCAGACAACACAATAAAACTCTTAGGGCTGTATTCTGATCACAGCGCAAATGCGATTGCAAGCGCAAACGGCGCTTGCCTCCGATTCTGTGGCGCTTAAATGGAGTGGAGACGTAAAAAAAATAAAATAAATAAAAACACTGCGCTGAAATGGTATTCTGAAAACACATCCCGTGCCGTCATATATCGCCTCCCCATCGCCACATGTCGGCATAAATTTCAGGGTGTGGTATCATTAACATATTAGCCGAAGCGATTCTGATGACAGCGCAATGGGGTCCCAAATAGACAGCTGAGCACTGTGTTAAGACCCGCTGAAACCAGGTTTAGTGGCACAATCAGGAACTTTAACAATTGAACACACTATAAAAAGCAAAGTAGTCCTGAGTAGCAACTGCGTGCACTTGGACTGAACGAGAAAATCAAAGAAAGAAAAGTAAAAGAAAAGAACCTAAGATGAAAAAACAACAAAACGTAACAAACTAACAATATTATTCGTAAATTAATAATAAACAAATATATTAATATAAAAAAATCCTATTTTCCAGATCCAATGGAGTACTACATTTATTTTCACGAGGACTGTAGCAATTTATTTTCATGGCAATTGTTACAAGTTAAAATATTTACGTACAGTATTTGGAGAGCAGCATAACAGGAGCACCACTTCTGTATCTGTGCTTCCTTTCCCTGGTTGTTGCTAGTGCTGTGTGTGTGTGCGCGTGTATCATGTGCAACTTTAAACGAGTTAACTGCTGTGTAAACTTAACACAATGTATTTGCTTTGTTTCCGTGATTGAAAAGTCAATACTATCGGCCTGAAACAAGGTATCGGTTTCACTGCCTGATAATGTATGAGCTTAACTAGTTTGAAACATTACAACGAATTAGAAAATTGATCAGAGATTTCCTTCAACCTGATTGGTCAATATGAGGCCTTACATCTCTGATGAAGGACCTTGAATGTTATCTTTCAAACTATGTTTAATCACTGTTCCAAATCAATCCGCCTGAAAATACGTAAATACAGTATTCGTGTTTTTTACATATGCCTGCTTGTTGAAAGAAAGTCTCCGTTCTTGTAGTGCACATGCCCTCTGAATATTGTCTGTCAAAGTAAAATACTCTGCTTCCTCGATGTCCTAACTATTTATTTAAATTTATTATAGCAAATAAAGAAAAAAATAATAATTGAGAAAGTGTTTGCTGTCAGAAATGCAACATGCACTGAAATGCAAATAAAAAAAAAATAGTAAGTTGGCTGTACTTTTATTCTTTACATGATCTTTTAACAAACAGGGCAGGGGAGGGGGACAGGGGAGGGGGACAGGGGACGGTTGGGCTCTGGGAAATTAAAGCCCTGGTTATATTGAAACTCTAGTACGTTACAATCTCAGAGGGAACGTGATGTGCCACTTCATGTTCCGCTAGAGAATGAATCAGCTGCTGCTACTGGTAGACAGATCAGGGAAGTTTTTTCTTGCTCTGTGCTGCTGCCGCTCGACATGATCACCACATCTACATTCAAAACGGAGCCATGCGGTGCATTCTGTCTCTTAAAGGGATTGTTGCCTGGCCCTGATTGGATAGCTGATTCCCCAACCTACTCAGTATCGATTGGCTGGGCGCTGGCAGTGCGCCACTAAACGTGCTTGCGCTGGGTTTTTATTTTGATCAGAATTGCACTTTTGGGGAAGCCATGCCCTACGGGGCAGATGCGTTTGACTTTAACCACTGCATCTGCGATTGCACTCGTTTCATCAGAATCGAGCCCTTAATGTCTCACAGATGGAAGGTTTGAACTGGGCTGATACACGGCTCACAAAGCAAAGGTTCTGCTTGTTTAACCCTTTTCCTCCAAGAAACAAAGCATCTTAAACAGTCTCAGAATAAATCTTCTGTCCACATTTTATATATATATATAAAGAACAGAAAAGAAATGCCACATCTGGCCTTTGTGTTTAACTGCATGTTGATTCACAGGTTGTCAAAAACACATAAATGAATTAGTGTTCCGCGGTATATTGATACCTACAGTATATCATGATACCAAAATCCTACGATACCCAATATCAGGGTAAAATAAAAATATCCAAGCACCACAGTTTTTCGATACCGTTGTTTTTTTTGTGGGGTTTTTTGAGATTTTAAAACAAAACTAATTGTGTGCTTTAAAAACAATATGAACTAAGCTTACTCATACCCGTTTAGCGGAAGTGACCAACTACCCTGCGCGTTCTGGGAAAATTAAATTACTGCAGCAGTCATGGTGAATGACGGAGAGAGAAGCTTGATGCGGAACTATTTTGGATTTCAGCCAGATGACAACAGCAATCTGGTTGGAAGGTGGACAGTCAAAATGTTGAAAGTGTTTTAAAGAAGTGAAAAATCCCAGTGCATATTACTTATAAAAAAAAGTCACAGCAAAGATAGCACATAGCTAGAAGCTGATCAAAATGGAGTTCATTGATGCTTGTTTATTTCGTCATTACAGTGCATTTGCAAGAAGCTGCAAAAATATAATTTGCCGACATGTGTCATTAAAACTGTACCGCATGTCAAAAATGTTAGTGATGATTTTATATTCTTTGGATTTTGTGTTAATCCCTATTCTATGTGCATGTAATGTGATAGCTGTGAAAATGTTTTGAATTGCATGCATGAGTGGTTGAAAGACCAGAATGAATACAGATTTCATTGCCAGCATATCAGTTTCCCCAACAGGATCAATGTGACGCTTCACCTGCAGAGGAAAGCACAGGACCTATAAAGCTTCAGTCACAATGCAAAAGTCTGCCAATGCAGATGGCTGCAGGTTCAGCAATAAAAAGTACTTGTAGTTTATTATAGTAGCCAGAGTGGTTGTCTTTCGTCTAATTTACTTTGTTTGCAAGTATTTGTAACAACCAAACGAGCACGGTGGACTGAATCGTTACTACCTATGTTCTTATTTAAGGTGCACTGAGGTGTTGTTCTGCAGGAGGCATTTGGCTTGAATTCTGCTCCAATAGCATGTAAAAGGAAGACATCTACAGTAGTGGCCCGCTTGTTTTAGAAATGTAGCATTAAATATAATGCTTAACTTTGAATGTTTCACTATTGAATTGCGTATGTTAGCAGCGTTTTTAGTAAAGCAGTTCTTTGCCAGAAATATGTTTGTTTTCTTTATCCGCTGAACTAATTTTTTTGAATTATTTGGAAGTGGTGATTTTAAAAATATCTAACACTATACAAATCGTAAAATGAACGCATAGTGTTTAAAATTAAGGAATACAACGTTTGTGTGTATTCCCTAATTGTTTGTTTAAAAATAAATGTTTTACAATGTACATGAATCAATCAGGCTGGTATAGATTAGCATTATACTCTGTTTACTTGTTTTACTTTCTAAAATTTTTAAACAGTACAGATTCATGGAGGTGCTATGTTGTATGTGACGTTAAGAACATAAGAAATGTTACAAACAAGAGGAGGTCCATTTGGCCCATCTTGCTCATTTGGTTGTTTATAGATCCAAGCAAGAACCTCTTCAAGCCATTTCTTGAAGTAACTGTGTAAATCAGTTTACACAACAGTGTTTCATTTTTCATTCCTTGCTCACATTTTTAGAGCACTTCTAAGATACCCCTGTATGTAAAACATCTGGCCTAGCTATACAAAGCCTGCTTCAAGGAAAGTATTTGTGTTATTTTGTTATATATAAGAATTAAGAGATTCCTTGTAATTGGAGTATTTGAAGCTTGCCGAAATGCTAGAGTTCTCTTTTTATATGCAAGAAAAAAAGAAAATGATGTATTTACACTGTGTTGTGCTTTCTTACCAGTTTTAAGAGAATTTTATAGTCGCTGGCAATGAATACACTGGAACTTGTTTTCAGCAGAAATTATAAAGTAAAGCCGGGTCCACACCCGAGCGATCAGTTGCGCAACCAAATCACTCTCGAAACTGTGCAACTTAATTGCCTGCAACTGCTTTGTCCACACCTGAGCAACTAGTTGAGTTTCCAGCAATTACTCTGACCCTGCTGGTGCTGTCGGTTCTTTCTTTCATCTGTCATTATCTTTAGTAAACGATGACTTCACTAATTACTGATTAAGAACTGGCTGTTATAGGCATCTCATCTGTAGTTATTTTTTATGCAATATGCAATATTAAAAGCAGAAGCAAAGCCACATAAATGCTGGAGAAGACCTTGGCTGAGGATGCAGTTGTTATAAAAAATTGTCACTACAAATCGCTCAGCAGATCGCTTGAAAGTAGAGCTTGTCTCTATTGTAAGCAACCAGTTGAGCAACTGCTTGCAGAAATGTCCACATATAAGCGATTCAGCAGCACACAACCAAGCTGTGCAACTGATCACTCAGGTGTGGACCTGGCTTAAGACACAGAAGGATTGTCTAAAACTAATATCCTATTTCCTTCCAGCTGGCAATTCCATTAATGCTTACAACTGATGAAATGTACATGTATTTCATCCATTTAAGGTCAAAATAATAAATTAAGAAACAAACAAACAAACAAAGAGAAATAAATAAATACTGCAAACATAACCTAAGGATTGAGAACAGTGAAACACTTCCAAATCTAAACACAGCCAACAAGATAGAAAATGAAACAGTCACTGTGCCCTGTTTTAAGCCTCTACAAGGGCCCATTACACACTTTTCAAAATATAAAATGATTTAGCGACTAGTTGGTTTCACACACAAATGTTGGTACTGAGCCATCTCAGTGACGTCTCAAATTCTTAATCTTTCAAACCTGTCATTCAACAGATCGTTCTTATGTCAACGGAAACAAGTTGAACAATCACCACACACAAAAAAAAACGGCCAACGTGAATTTGGCTGCGTATTGTTTGAATTTTCAATTACATTATACCATATAACATCCTATTAATTGCCAAATTTCAGGAGCATCGGCGCACTGTAGGTCTTGCATTTTAATGTTAAGGCAGCGATACAATCCTAGTTAAAAGAAAGAGATTCCAGCTATTCAGGCAACAGCAAACAGTTAAAATATGGTGGTTATTTGTATTTATATCAATCAAATGGCTACATTTCCAGTAATTACTTTTACGTTATGTCTTAAAATTAGCATCCATATCTCTTTTTCTTTCATTGTGACATACTGCAACGCAGATATTGTTTTGTTAAGCATACTGCATTATGTTTAAAACTAACACTGAACACAACGCTGTTAATCACAAAATGCAAAGTATTTTAAGATGGAAGTAAACTTTGATCTCATGTTTTACTTTTAGGAGGTTATTTTAACAGAAGAATTTCTAATAGACTTAACGAAACCCCGGGTCTGAAGAATGCACTTATCTATACCCGCCCACCTGTCAGAAGGTATGAGCTCCGTGCTGCCTACTCTGTACTGTTGCCTTGTAAAAAGTCAGATTACCGTACAGTATTCTTCCTGGTATCTTACTTATAGACAAAAATGTACGGTTTACAAAAAGATACCAATATGACATACGCCATTAAAATAATATAGGATAGATATCTATATAAGTTGCCTTTCAGTTTACTGCAGTTGGTTTACAGATTTACAAAAAATTGTAAACGAGGCAGCCTAATAACGACACAAACAATAATGCAATTCATAGCCAGTGAAACAATAAAGTAATGGTATAGTAAACCCAATACACTTCTATAAAGGAGTTACTTACTGTAAATATCCTTCTGCCAGTTCGATCGAATGTGACGCAGTAAACTGAAGACAGGTGTCCTAGAATTCGTTTGTGCATCTTCATATGCTGATAGACAGCAGTGGGGACAAGTTGTCCAAGTCTGTAACTCCCATTTAGCCGTCTTCCATAGGCGGTTTCCACTGTAGAAAAAAAAAAAATAGATAAAGGCTATGTTTTATTTTTTAATCTTATTTTTTCATTCAATAAATGGTTGTTAAAATATATCATCCCACCAGCTGAGGGAGGATTGAGTACAAGTCCACACAACATATATGCCACAATAAAATGAAATGATATTTAGTAGTTTAGCATGTGTGTTGCAGCACATTAAAGATAATCCTACCTATATTTGCCGGGTGTCCGTAGTTTAATGGTGGCTCAGGAGGCCTTCCACAGTGCAGAGCTGCAAGAGCAGATCCCTTCCAAACCACATGTTTGCAGCCTGTTTCAAACAGGAAAACATGTATCAACCTGACAAAGGACTGACTCTATATGAAAAAAATTCAAAATGTAGATTTCATACTTTTGTTGGTGCGAAGCAGAGACTGGCGGCCCGCTCCCAGTAAAGAGTGCACCCCAGGTACACTCGGTGGAATCTCCTTCTCCAGCACGGGTCCGATGCATTGACATATTTGCAGCAAATGATCTGGAGCTATATGCCTGTAAATCTTAACCTGTTGAAATGCAAAATAAACTAATAAATAAATAAGAAAACCTTTAAGAGTGCAACTATACAGAAACAGTGTACGGTTCGTACATAAAAGATTTGAGAGACGCTTGTTTTTGCTCTCTTAAATCCATTAACCATTCTGCTTTTCATTTGAACCTGTATATAGTAATATTTTAGGGAATAATCCATGCAATGTGTATTTTGTATAAACGTGAACATGTATGCGTGGTTCACTGCAAGACACATGTCCTATTTAACACCTAGGCTGAACTCTTCACTTATTCTGCTTCATAGGAATTGGCAAGTCTGATACAGGAAACTAAAGAGTCGCTTACTGTTGTATGTTTGCTTAGTCTACGTGGTCTGGATGATAACTTTGCACTTACGGTGCCAACAACAGGCTGCTAAATTTGTTGTACCAGTTTAATGGCAATACCCCACATAACATTTATGCCCCAGGAAATGGTAGTAGTATTTGCTTAGTGGATTAGATATAAAGGAATGACCATAATTTTATAAAAGGTACTGTAAGGACATTTCTCAACAACTGTATGAAATGCATGCTGTAAAATACATTTTATTATTATAAATAGACTATTCTTTATTATTCTTCAATATACCACCAACATTTTCAGTAAGAAATATTTAAAATGACACATATGGCCAGGTTTTATCACATTACATTTGTGAGATGTACATTTAAAAAAAAAAATTATATATATATATATATATATATATATATATATAGAGTACAGTACAAACGCAATTTAAATGGGGAAAAAAATGCTTAAAATAGACCCATGGATATAGCTAGTTGGTTGGATCTTACAACAAGAAAGCACACAACAGGATTAAGCATTTTTAGAACTTGGAAATTTACATAATCTTGTCTGATAAGACTGAGTATCTATTGCTGCATTTACACTGCCACCTCGGACCCAAGCCATCTCAGGTCCAACTGATCGAAGATTCTTATCATTTTCCACGTAGCGTTTACACTGCGTTTGTGCCCTGAGCCGGCTTCGGTCCGAATGCAAGTGCATACCATCTAAATTACAATACGTGCGCGGTGACGTCATAACGACCACTGAAGGGATGACGAGTTTTCCCCTCCCCAAACCACAAAGGCGAATGAGGCAGAGATTTACAAACAAACAATACAGTGTCATGTTCATATTGTGGGGACTCATCTTAAATATATACTTATCTTGCAGTCTACGAGAAAAATGGTTATTCGTTTAGACAGTGTTTGACACAACATAGCGGTTCCTGACCCATTTGTTATGTGAAGGATTTCACCTTGACTAAGAGAAGTAAATTTGCTGTTTATTACTGTAAAAATAAAGACTGTTTTGTTTTCAAAAGAACTCTATTCTGTTTCTTCACCAATATTATTGCACCTTGTATATATACATAATTATGTGATGCATAAGTCCTTTATTTTTAGTTAAAATAGGCTAAGCAGCTACAGGAATACCAGAGAAAAAACATTTACTGTATAAAATTGCAGTTAACAAATTTTATTTTTTCAAATTAGCCTTGTTACAAATAAGAACATAAGAAAGTTTACAAATGAGAGGAGGCCATTCAGCCCATCTTGCTCGTTTGGTTGTTAGTAGCTTACTGATCCCAGAATCTCATCAAGCAGCTTCTTGAAGGATCCCAGGGTGTCAGCTTCAACAACATTACTGGGGAGCTGGTTCCAGACCCTCACAATTCTCTGTGTAAAAAAGTGCCTCCTATTTTCTGTTCTGAATGCCCCTTTATCTAATCTCCATTTGTGACCCCTGGTCCTTGTTTCTTTTTTCAGGTTAAAAAAGTCCCCTGGGTTGATATTGTCTATACCTTTTAGGATTTTGAATGTTTGAATCAGATCACCGCGTAGTCTTCTTTGTTCAAAACTGAATAGATTCAATTCTTTTAGCATGTCTGCATACGACATGCCTTTTAAACCCGGGATAATTCTGGTTGCTCTTCTTTGCACTCTTTATAGAGCAGCAATATCCTTTTTGTAATGAGGTGACCAGAACTGAAGACAACATTCTAGGTGAGGTCTAACTAATGCATTGTAAAGTTTTAACATTACTTCCCTTGATTTAAATTCAACACTTCTCACAATATATCCAAGCATCGTGTTGGCCTTTTTTTATAGCTTCCCCACATTGTCTAGATGAAGACATTTCTCCTCCTAAACTCCTAGGTCTTTTTCATAGATTCCGTCTTCAATTTCAGTATCTCCCATGTGACATTTATAATGCACATTTTTATTGCCTGCGTGCAGTACTTTACACTTCTTTTCTTTGTACGCCATTGGACACCTCACCAGACTTTCCCCAAACGTAACAACTATCAGAGTGACCAAATAGCTCGCTTTTGTTTCATCACTCTACAAAACCTTTGACCAGAACTCATATCCATCATTCAAATGCCGTTTTGCAAATGTCCTTGTCCTTGTGACATTTTCCTAAGAGTGTCTTTTTCCTTGGCCTGCGACCATTGAGACCTTCACCATGCAATACTCGACCTGAAATGGAAACCCCAGTCCCACTTGCACCCAATTCACTTTGAATATCTTTGCCAGTCAATCTCGTATTGTTATTAACCTTCCTCACAATTCTTCTACTTGTTCTTGGTGAAAGAACCTTCTTTCTTCCAGACCAAGGGAGCATTGTGACAGTATCATGAGTATTGTATTTCTTGATAATAGAAACAATAGTTGAAATTGGGATACTCAAATGCTTGGAAATTTTCTTGTATCATTCTCTAGCTTGGTGACAATAAATAATTTCTGCCTAAGGTCTTCAGATAGCTATTTACTTTTTTCCATATTGACTTATTGGTAATGACAGCAATCATCCTATGCCTAACCCTTTTATACTCTCTAAGAATGTTCACCTACAAATCCAGCATTTTCTAGACTATTATAGAAATAGCCTATGTTCTGCATTATCATATTGGAATTTCTAGCATCTTGTAGACAATACTATCATAGCATCAAAGGGTATGAATACTTTTGAATTAGTATTTTTGGAGTTTTGCAAAAAGATTGCTGAAATAAATAATTGTAGACTATTTCTTGTAACTTTTTCCTCATCCACAAAAGCAAAACTTTTGCCAAAAAAGATTTTACCTAAAATTCTTTGTTTGAGAAATTTCTAGAAATTATAAAATTTCCATTGGGGTATGTAAACTTTTGACTACAACTATGTGTATGTATATATATGTCAGTGTTCGCACTAGGCCGCGCCATTGCGCCAATGCCCTCCTGAAATAAAAAAAATGTCCTGCAGAATTTCTCTTAACGCGCCTGTGTGTCCCCCTTCCCAGACAAGATGCAATACCAATACGCAGTAAATGAATGCATTTTGTATTAACATGACAGGTCTGACGACAGGCTAATCTTTTTTACTTGTTTGTTTACACTTGCGTTTTCATAATTAATCTTCCGTGCTTTTATTCTCCAGTCCAGTAGAATGCGCTCACACCCTCCCTGGTTACAGTCTGTTTCACAGTAAAGCATGGACAACAACATCAGGCTTGCTAACAACATGGCCCGGCACAAATATAACCTTGTATCCCTGTTACACCCGACCATTACTTCTGTAAGAGTAAGTAATCAGCTTCGGCAGTGACTTTTGAAATGTTGGCTATTACATTTTTGCTTAAAAATACTGTGAAATTCATCCGCTGTAAACTTATCTACTTGCTAGACAAAATATCTGTCTGATGTTTGGAGATATGGAGTGACCTAGCAAGTGAATGGGAGAAATGTGTATTTAGTTCTGCGCAGTAGACTTGTGCAGTAGATTTATAAAACAAAAACCACATCATTGATAAAAAAAAAAAAGTAGCCTATGGTAATGTTATAAAACATGTGAAATTTGTCTTTTCTATGACAAAAAATGCTAAATTTCAGGGCCAAAATAATTCAGTATGTGTTCAGCACCAACTGTCTCTTGGTCATTTTGCCATTAGGGCTATATACACACACACACACACATATATACACAGTGTATGTATTGTAGGCATATATACAGCACTGTATATATGCCTACAATACATCTTGCATTGAGAAAACACCACTGGAGTCGGAATAAAGGAAATTATTATGTAATACAATTCACGTACAGTCATGGTTTTGATAAGCAGCATTTTCAAAACCATATCATTATTATGTGCAGTATTAAAATGTTAAAATCTATCAAATTCAGAAAATCAACAAAATACATATTGTCTATTTCACATTTTATTTTTAGTGTTCTGTGTAACATGGGCCATAGTTTAACCTTGAAAAAAATTAAATACAGTACCTGAAGCAGATATACGCGTTTATCATAATCAACATCATCAACGTGTGTTGTAAAAATAAAGCACACATTGTTTTGAAAACTGTCCAAAATATTAACTTGGGGGCTAAGAATGAAATGTCAAGAAAAAAAATGCCATTTTTTATATGGAAATTGTCAAAATAAAGGGGCAGCTGGAAGGTAAGAATTTACCAGTCAGGACAATGACATTTAAATACTACTACTATTAAACTGTATCTGTTGGTAATGTGGTTTCTTCTAATGCAGCAGTTTTCAAACTGGGGTATGCGAGAAAAATTCTGAAATGGTGGACAGCACATTTTATTTAGTACCACTTGCCAATCTATTGCAAACTTTTGTCATGTAATCAACGTTTAATCGCTAAACCAGACTGATGTGCTGTGACAGAGCGTTCAGTGCACACGACTAATCTACATATTAAATACGTACATTTGCCCTGTTTAAATGTCATATAAACAGTTGGGTGGTTACTGCAGTCTGTCTTTGGGATAAAAAAAAAATTATATATTTTAAAAAACTAAAAGACTAGTCTTTAACTTAATTTTATTTCCTGTGTGCGTTCATGCCTGCAAATCAATATTTATTTTCCAGTGACCCGATTAAAGTTTATTGTAACTTAAGTACTATTGGTTAGTTTCAAAATATAGAATGTATGGCCAATCAGAAACCGAAGTATTGCCATGCAGTCTAATTTGACAAGCCGTTACGTCTGGTGTTGAGAGTAAGAGTTTTTAGCTTTCAATCCAGTGAAACAATATGGATTGTTGGCTCAATACTAGTACATTAATAGCAAAGGCCGAATTAAAAAATGTCAATAATACGTTTTCATAATGAGGTTCGCTGTAGAGATGCGTGGATAGTGAACTTTTCTTTGCCTTCTTTTCTGTAATTTTATTATCAACAAAAATACATGATTGCCATTTGCTATCACGGAATAGTCCTATGTCATTTCTGAGTGATTGAGGCTTTGTTGATTTTAATTAATAATTACAATAAAATGATGTTGATGTTTCCAACAACTAGAAACCTGTTTGAGGGACTATTTTTTATCTAAAAGTAAATATAATATATATTTTTTCCGTTACAATACTGTAACTTTTATAACTGTACCCATCACACACTCCAAGGCTTGTGCGTTTTGTTGTATCATGTTATTGTACAGACCTTTTTTCTGTTTTCATTTTATTATGACTATCTCAGATGGGGGTACACGGTAGACTACATTTTTTGGAAAGGGGGTATGCAGCTTAAAAAGATTGAAAACCCCTGTTGTAATGTGATTTGGTACAATGAATATCCTCTACTCAGTGATACACCAGCATCACGGTGACACATTTCCCAATATTTTCCGCAAAAGTGACAGGGAGTATTGTAGAGACACCTTGGTTAGATCTACAGCTTTACAGATGTATGTTTTGTTCTTCAGTATACATTGTGTAGGCCTTACTTTACCCCAGTGACTTACCTACAAAACAATGGATGCCAAATAGTTCAAGTAAAAACTTTTATTTCCGAAATAAATAGTACAAAAAGTTGACACCGCATTTCAGAGGTCACGTTTACCCAGAATTCTGTGTTATATACTCAGGACATTTTAATAAAACGCAAAAAAATAACAGCAGTGCGTTTCTAAACACAGATGTAAAAGACAACAGATCCCCTATTCATCCTTATCCATTAATTTAGTTTCTATTTCATGTATTATGCACTTTCCACTGCATTTAATGTACTATTCCATCTACTATGCTACTATCATGTATTATGCACTTTCCACTGTATTTAAAGTATTATGGATTTTCTTGTTGCTACTGCATCTTGTAAAGCGCTTTGTGATGGTGGTCCACTGTGAAAGGCGCTATATAAAATAAAGATTGACTGATCGATATATTACAAAATAGTTTTATGCAATGCAATGTGTAACAATGGTTCCACGCTCCCTGCATCCTCTCTTTTTAAAAAAATAAATAAAATAAATAAATACAAAATAAAAGCAGCGGAGGTCTCAGTATCCCATGTAGCACTGCGCACGTCCCTGGTATTAGAGCGACTCAGTAATCTGTATTAGAGCATCTTCTCAGCCAATAACTTGTACAAGTAAAACACATGTTCAAAAATCATGGTTTTAAGACCATGGATGAGGCCTGAAGGGTTTTTGAGAACTATTCCGACATTTTTACTGCTTTCGCAAAAATTGCAGTAATTGCAATTACGATACCTGTATCTTGTGTACCAGCAGAACAGGGGTTTAACTGTAATCTAAAACATGACAAGTTCAATGGAAGCTCCATGGGGAATTTTCTAAAGAAAACGTTTCATGGTAAGCTTGTCTTTGTCTATTTCTACTACCATTATTTATACTGTGTACTGTTTTGCATGTTAACTTTGTTAATATGAAATAGTTACATTGGAAAATAATTTAACTGTGTTGATTGCAATATGCAGATGTTATGGTTGAAAACGCAGATTTTGAGATGGTATGCTTTTTACAAATGCACATTTTTAAAGACTTGCGCCACCTCTGCCGCATTTTTTTTAATTCCTTGCAATTGCTGTTTCTTCACAGTAAACAGTGCCCATTGACATGTTTTCATAAACTAATAACATGAGGTTTACTTGTGCCTTTTTGTAGCTGAACGAAACCAAACAAAAACTTAAATATAAATTTTAACACTTCAAATAAAACAAAACGTGGAAATGGCATTGTAAAATGAAGGGGAAAAAGACTCACCATTTCTCGTTTATTACATTCCACATAACTGTCGCAACAAAAGATATATGCAATCTATATGAAAATCACTACACAACATTTACAGCAAGTTGGGCACTGTTTAAGCAAGTCATTTCAGAAAGACGTGCTTGCCTTTTTTCTGTCCCATGAGATTATCATTCACGCTAAAGCAGCACAACGCTTTTTTGACCCAGATAGCTTTCCATAGAGAGCACTATGCTTGCATAATCTGGTTTTATTTTTTGCTGTCTAAAACTTTTAAATAGAGGCTCAAGAGCTGCTGTGTTGATCCTGTTTTTTTTAATATATATTAATTTTGCATATCACACAGAGCTCTTTTTCATTTGCCATGTTTGAAACTGTAGTGCAACTTTTGGCGAGACGGTAAATAAAAGCAAGATATTTTTGTAATTTCTTGCGAATACGAACATCTGAATTTTGTATCCGAATACATGTCAAAAAAATATTTATCTAATTTTGGATATTTCTCCCAGCACTAATTTATAATATATACATACCCCAGGGAGATACTAGACTGTATCCCAAGAGATATAAAGCAACCAAGAAGAAGACCTCCGGGAAGATGACACGATGATATTAGGAAACACGCTGGAGCAACGTGGATGATGGATGCAGCAGACAGGCTTTTGTGGAAGAATCTTGGGGAGGCCTTCATCCAGCAGTGGACTGAAAAAGGCTGAAGATGATGATGATGATATATATAAGGGGTGCACCGATAATCGGTAACCTATCGGCATGGCACCGATATCAGGATATAAGGAAAGAAAACAAACGGCTATCGGCAGTTTTTGTTATTTTAGATAAGGTACACCGATATTCATACTTGAATTTCTTCCAGCACAGAATTTAATGTTTGGTCAGGCGCGCTTATTAATGATGCAAGAACACTGAGACAATAATTATTTTCTTTGCAGTGCTGTTTAACGTGCGCTCAACCTGCAGTAAATACATCTCAAAAGAGTAGTGTTAAATTGTTTTTTAAATACCTGAAAACAATAGGATAGCCGAGTTGTGTGCAGCAGAACAGACTTGATGCTACATTAAATCCAACCATCAACTGTGAGTAGAATGTTATTCTGATGCTTTAAAAAAAAAAAAAACATTTTTGGGTTAAATCCTATATAACATTGATGGTTTATATATGAATTTTGTTACCGGAAATGTAATTTTTTTTTTTTGTAACCGGAATATTTTTTTTTTTTGATCAAGTGAACAATTTCAGTTGGGCTGCATATTTAAGTCATGTATGCTTAAAATAAGAATTTAACAAAAGTTGTTGTGGTGGACATTGCTTTTCTATCATACAGTGTAGATAGAAGTTATAATGTGCAATGTTTGCAGCAAGTGGCTATAAAAGTTATTGCAATATGCAAAATGTTATTTTTGTGTGACTTGTAAAAAAATGTATACATTGCTGTCAAGCAAATACTGTGCTATTCTTTATATTCATTTTCTGGAGTAAATGCAACAATAAACAATACCTGTTCATTTTTGTCATAAATATAAGTAAATTATATATTTATTTTTTAAACATTTATAATTATAAAACAGTTTAAGTCGTTTACAATAGCTTACTTACACTATTTATTATTATCTGTATCAGCCAGGACAACCTTTACCGGAGCAATAATATATATTAAAACTGCATTTGATATTAGGTAAGCCGCTAAAATCAAGAGATAATAATATTAAAGAAAATGCAACGTTCTTTTTTTTTTTTTTTGGGGGGGGGGGGGGGGGTAATTTCTTTACATACATGTCTTCTTCATGTCAAGTTTAATAGAAAAAAATCACTGTATATTTATATACACCCATTTTACTGCATGACTAAATATTTTACGTACAATAAAAGGTATAAACAGAAGACACTGTCATTGAGACTTCAATCTGCGTCTTGTCTGCAGTTTTTTATGCATGAATAAACCAGATGCACGCTAAGCTGCTGCTATCACCATGTCCATCTTGTAAATCAATCGTTACTTTACGCAGTACTATAAATAAACACAAAATAAATGAAAAACAAACTAGATCACTGTGCTGGAATGTAAAGCTTTACTCCGGCTGAATATAATGGCAAAAAAACGAACCGAAAGCTCCCCTTAATTTGTACTTGTAATTTAATCTGTATCCTAAGAGTTCTATATTCACTTAATGTAAATAATAATAATAATAATAATAATAATAATAATAATAATAATAATAATAAAGGAGCAGCACTCATGAAGGGCAGTTATCATATGCATTGCTGTGCATGATAATAATAATGAATAATAATAATAATAGGCCTACATTAACACACAAGATTTAAGAAGGTTACCTCAGTCAATTAAAAAACAGCTTTGACATCTACAAAAACAAAACATGTCATGATGTTTTATGTAGGCTTTACAATTCTGGCTTTGTATTTTTCAGACTTTAGGTTATTGACTTAAAAAGCAGGTGTTAACGCTACAAAATTAACAGCTTACAGAATGTCCAATATTATAGATTTCTAGAAAAATAATTGGCTTAAGTGTACAATACAGAATAATAATGTCGTCTACACATCCACCCAAATAAATATAAAATACATTTTCTACGCGAAAGGCCATGCAACTAGTTCATGGTTTAAAATGATGCAACCACGGATGCATTATTACATTGTAACAAAAACGAAAAGTCCCAACAAAAAAAAAAATGCAATTCCCTGCAGATTAATTTCAGTATTGAAGTCCACCTACCTAGGCATTTGAAAATTTGTCCACAGAATTAAAAGCGTGCATTTTACGCATCGAAATCTCATGATCAGAAAGTAAAAAAAAAAAATAGCACTATTCAAGACAAGATGCTATTAAATGCTTTTCTTCTGATCGAGTGATCTGCTTTTAACCTAATTTCCTGTTACAGAATACATATTGATTAATTTCCTACTAACGACAAGACTGCAGCAGGCATAAAGGAACAGTATTGACAACGTTTTCAAAACAGTATCAGCAACCACAGTACAGGCCTTCAGAACAGACTACATTACAACAATTTAAAAATAAAATCATAATAAAAAAGTCTAAACAACACAAAACAAAATACACCCCGGTCGTGCTTTAATAACCCCTTCCCACCCCTAAAAAAATACTTTTAAAAAGTTATAACGTGCCTCAGTCTTTGGGTGTCAGCTGGGTTTAGATTAAAACAGTATAGGTAAATGTGCTGGCCGGTTAATATTATTGTTACTTGCAATAATTCTGCCAGCCAGTCACTGATGACGTAATCCACTCATATATGTTATAGTAAGCCATGTATATATTACATCTTTAAGATTGTTTTTATGTTATATGATCTTTATTGAGGGAATTAAAAAAATGTTGTCTTCCTCCTCTACTCTTGAGAAATGCGTCGTTTCTTTCCACCAACATAATCCCCATATCTGCCCTCTTTAATAATGATTAATGTGCAATTCCCCTTTAAAATAATGTCACTGTGCTTTGTAGATCCAAGTTTGTCTAATCCTAATGCCTTATTTTAACTAGTTAGTCATCATGTTGTGTATTTTTAAACGGTGCAGCTGAATTACATTGACTAGAGCGCCTCCATCTCTTGTTACTGATCTGTGTTCTGCCGCTCTGAGCGCTCGCACTAGTCCCTCCCTCCCCCGGTCCTCCTCTGCTCCGACAGAACAACATTAATGACGTATCTTTATTTCTAGTACATTTTTCCAAACTACTTAAATCTTTTCGACATGGCAGCTACCAAAATCACAAAATAGCACCCTTATATACCCTAAAGCCATCCCCCATAATCCTTCAACCATAATATTTTGTGGGTTTTTTCTATTTTTTATTTTTTTAGTTTTTTTCTGTTTTAGAAATTGCGGGAAATTCAATTTATATTTTGCTCTCTACAAAAAGTTTCTCTCTGTTATAGGGATCCCTTACCAAATTTTCATAAGTCCCGAGATGCTCTTTCCCCGTCCAGTCGATTCTTTTCGGCAACAGCTGGGGAAAAAAATCACATCCGCGTTTTAATTACATTTTTACCCCAAAAAGATGCTCAGTTGAACATTTTAAATATTAAATAAAAATCTGACTGAAATCAACATCAGAAAGTACAGTGCAGCTGGATGCAATGCCCGCACATTGGAGCTCACCTCCTTCTCCTCCACTTCTTTTATCAGAACCTGCAAATGCAAATAAAAACATCAAATTATCCATAAACTAAGATCAGAAATCCCCCCAAATGCCCACAATCTATGTTTACCCACCTCAGCTGCGTTTTGACAGGGTCCTGCTTCCAGAAATCGGGCTATTAGGAAGTACAGCTCTATTGAGGGAAAAAAACACATATTAGATACGAGGAGGGACGTCAGGGGCAATTTTTGAAATAAAAAATCCCTTCGCCGATGCTTTGCAAACCCTGTTTACTCACCAGATTTCAATTGCGCGATGAGTTTACTGTCAGAAGCCATTTCTGTGTTGTTTAAATGTAAAGTATAAGGTGTATACCCGTGCTATGAAATGGGTATAAGTATCTGCCCTATAGCTGTCACTGTTTATTCACCAGGAAGAGTCTCTCCTCCATTCAGCCAACACACAAGCAGGGTGAGGAAGGAGTCCCGGCCACTTTGCCTTCCGCTCTACAGAATCTAGTCCCCAACAACAAACAGCAATGCTCCCACAATTTCCACTACACTGCCCATCCGTTAACAATCTTTTCCTCGTCAGTTTTGGTCAAGAGATACGTGTCCCGCGGTGAGGTGCGAATAGCATAAATTATTTGGTTGTTTTCTTTTATTCAGCACAAGCCCTTTGCGTATGGATACCACGCTGCTCCCCTGACGCACGCATAGAGACGGGTGGCAAAATTGGTAACATTGGAGCAAAAAAAAAAAAAGGAAGCAAATGTAGCTGAGCAATGTTGAGGACAGGAAAGAAACTGCTTTACCAGATGAGAAAGTTATGCGCAGCTGGTTGTACTGATTTATAACATTTTAATTGTAATACATTGGTAAAAACGTAGCTTTTGTGATGTGTAAATAATGTCTACAATATTATTGGCTAGCAGAGCTCTGCCATATTTGTACACACCCGAGACGGACAATGTTACAGTTTTGTAAACAATCTATATTGTTTATAAAGGAGTAACATTGTGTGTATATATATATATATATATATATATATATATATATATATATATATATATATATATATATATATAACAACTGAAACACCGAAGAAGTGATAGGTTTAATTAGAACGGAAAAGTTCCATTCCATCTGAAATATGAGCAGACTGGCTCTAAATGGGGGAGGGTTTGTTAACCCAGGGAATGTAATGAATTAAACCTTGTGAATTACTGGAATACCAGTCTAATTGCAGGAGGAGAGGAAACGGTCCAAACGCTGATTTTTTACGGGGAAAAAAGTTACTATACATTTCCAGTATTCCGTTGAAACATGTACGCAGATCTCGCAGTATAACAACATGGCTGGCAAGCAATCGTGTCAATGCTTTTGCAATTGTTGGAAATCGGATTTTGACATTTTGTAAACATGATTTAAAAACGTGTGTGTGTGTGTGTATATATATATATATATATATATATATATATATATATATATATATATATATATATATATATATGCTGCATAAGAGTAACACCCAGTTAACAGTAAATGTATGTCTATTTTTTTGTTCTTTTAATAATTTTGCTGAAAACTAAAAAAAAAAAATATGGAAGTATCATTATAGTTAACAAACACATTTAGTATTTTGACGCGGATGTATTTAAAATTTACTACAACAGTGATAATGTTTAGTGGTATAATTGCCCACATAAAGTACGTTTATTTATTTATTTGAGGCTGTGTGGTCCAGTGGCTAAAAAAAAAGGGCTTGTAACCAGGCGGTCCCCGGCTAAGCCACTGACTCATTGTGTGACCCTGAGCAAGTCACTTAACCTCCTTGTGCTCCGTCTTTCGGGTGAGAAGTAGTTGTAAGTGACTCTGCAGCTGATTATTATTTTGTTTCTTAGCAGACATCCTTATCCAGGGCGACTTACAATTGTTACATGATATCACATTATTTTTACATACAATTACCCATTTATACAGTTGGGTTTTTACTGGAGCAATCTAGGTAAAGTACCTTGCTTAAGGGTACAGCAGCATAGTTCACACACCCTAGTCTCTGTAAGTCGCCTTGGATAAAGGCGTCTGCTAAATAAACAAATAATAATTATTTATTATTAAAATGATTGTGTTTTATTATACAACTACTGGGCTAAGGCATTAGTGTATGTCCAGTCGACACTTAAAAGTAATTTTCCAATTCAGAAACAAAAAAGAGTTCCAACTTTTACATCTGTATGTGGTATTATGTAAACAGTAACCTTACCCCTCTGACAGTGACATTTACATTATGTTTCCATTTGAATACAAAACTGTGATTCAATGATACGTATGTATATGGATTTCTTTAAAATCAATTTAAAGTTATTATCACTGACACCATCAGAACCTCAAGCATAATGATTTTGAAATGCTTCTTAAAAATAAAATGTGCAGACTTAAAAAGAGACCTATACAATTGCTTGAAGTTAATCTGTGGTGTTAAAAAAAAAAAATCTTACATTTTACTTTTTTTTATTTATTTTTTTCTCCTTACTAAAATACACTTTAAATGGAATTATTATACACTGTCCAGGTACAGCTTCTAAAGGCTTATTCACAGGCAGTGGCTGTTGGGATTTGCCTACTGAGCTGTCTTTTATAAATAGCCATGGATTTTTGACATTTATTGAAAGAAAGTCTTTTATGACAGTTGACACTTTTCAAAGAAGAATGGGCGATATACTATGTATAGGACCAGTACATACTGTATATATTTATGTGCAGTGCCATTTGTTTCAGAAATACAAGCAAGAATATAGAAAGAGAGTGGTCAGGTTAATCATATTCTTGTGTTCTGTCATTGGGTTTATTTGCTTACCTATTTACTGTAACTGTGTAATGTAGGCCATCCATGGAAAATAAAACAAATAGATTTTGTTTTTATTATATTAATTTTATCTTCATTCTGTGATGGTTTTACACCCATAAACCAAAAAATTGTAGAGTAAAATGTGCTCTTTACTTGGATGAGGGTTACAGCTTTGGTGTACAGTTTCTTTGTTTCCTCCAATCTGAATACATTGCCTTCTGCTGCACTAGAATTCTGAAGCTACGGCATCTCGGAGGACAAGGGATTTCTTAGCATGTATGTTTGCATCCAATCCTCAAAGCTGCCAGTTAGTTACATTTATTATGATGTAGTTATATATTGACACTGGAAATCAGATGTCCTTGATGAAGCCAGTATTGGTAAATCAACCCCCAAGTCTTTTTTCTACGCCTTATTAGTCAAAAGTGATTAACCATAGCAACTGTTACATGTTTTCCATTTTGTTAACTTGCTAAAATAATGGTGGCTTTTGAACAAAGTATCACAACCCAGTGTCTTGACTGTGCTTTAGCTGTAGTCCCTAAGATTTTACTAAAACCTTTATTAGATTCAGTGCCCTTTTCACTGTTCTCCTTATCATTGTGCTGTTAAACCTTTTATCTTGGGCAGTTTAATTTACAACTTGCTGTGACATCATTTTTTTTTTTTTTTTTTTACTGAAATTGCTTACTTTTTTAAATTCTTAAAAGGGACACCCTGGAGTCTAATAAATTAATTTAAACAGTGACATACTCAAATGCTGCCAATGTTTAGATAATTAAATATAATCTGTTCTGTACCCACTTAAAAACCTCTTTCACTGCATATGAGCATCTTTATGGTTAGTCTGTAAAAATATTTAAAATGCCAAGGGGGGAGGGCACTATTTTAATGATTTAAACAACAGCATCACTTAGATTTGAATAGTCCCCCAAATTAGAAATGAAGTTGCACTAAACAATAAGAAAGCTGTGAAGTACAGTATATGATATGATAAAACTCCAGTGAATGAACCTAGAGAAATACTATACAATACCTGATGACACTCCTAACAGTTTCGTAGACTGGAAAGACGAAATTGGATTTAAAACTGCAGACATCTGTGAGTAGTACTAGAAGAAAGATACACAGATGATCACACCCTCCAAACACTGATGAACTACTGCTAATATTCCATGAGGAATGTGCGAATACATCTACCCCATCTGACTGACAATGTCCATAGACATGGGCGGAGACTCTGTAAAGCATGGGACTTTCCTACCCACAAAGAGCTGGGGTGTTCCTCAGTATTGTATATTTCTAATTGTGTTGGAATGAATTGCATGTACTCTGCCAAAGATTATATCCAGTGATGGTTTATTGTTCACATGTTTACACACCGTAGGGAAATTCACAAAGCCCATAGCACTTTAATGTTACAAAACTAGAAACAAACAGTGTGATGAATAACTAAAGTCCTTGAATTGAATTCCTGAGTAACCATATGTTAATGACTTGACATCTAAAAGCTTGCATTCCTGAGCAACCGCAAAACCTGAAACTTAATGCAATATACAGTATATCCGAGTAAACTTCACCTGATATGTGACCTAGCTTTTACAGTATATGCAAACTTATCAGACTGAGACAGTTTTTGAAAATGTTATTTTAATCGTGTCTTGATATATTTAGTTAGGTTAGTGTGTTCGTGAGTGGAAAATGGGTGTGGAGATAGAGGAGAAAAATAATAATAATTAGAAAACAATTGCTAGTCGTGCTGAAACAGTTAAGCACGATACTTGTTTTGGTTTGTCCCGTGTTTGTCTATTTGTTTGTTTTGTTCAGTGTTTTGTTAAATCTTTTATTAAAACGCGCAAGCAAGTGCATTCACATTTCACTCGCAGTGCTGTGTGTTTCTTCTGGGTATGACGTCACCGCTCAGGCCAGCTTGCCACACGTGGTGTGAGAAGTGGGATAACAATGCCTCCAGGAACGCAGGCCAAATAAGAGTACTGCGAGTACGTGTTTTATTATTTTTCTGAATTTTTTGAGAAGTGGAGGAAAGAAAAAAGAGAGGAGTGTATTTTTGTGAAGGGAAATATATTAGGGATGCACCGAATCCAAGTTTTTGGAATTCGGCCGAATACCAAATCCATCTCAAGAGATTTGTCCGAATGCAGAATTTACAAAAACTGTCAAGAAAACTGTTGAATAAAAAACAGACTGGCAGCTACTAACAAGGGATGCGCACAATCTATTGTTTTGAGCCTTTTAGTTCACAGTATTTTTATTACTGAATGGAAATATATCCCTGAATAAGATTTCACTTTGAAACTTACACAATTTACAACTAGCCCCATCCCCCCACAACAGAAACGTTAAAATACAGAACCGTTTACCTTTACAAGAAAGTAGAGCTGCATCTTTGCCATAACCCACTATTTTGTTTAATGACTTTTCAACCTGTGTCAGCTGATCTGAGAGTAGGGTTGTCAACAGGCTCCAGAATCTCGGGACGCTTTAAGGCAGGTCAGGTTTTGTAACTCACTTCTCTAATGTATTCAGTGAAGTGAGTGTGAATTGTGTGAACAGTCACTAAATTAATTGAATTGTTTTACTTAGTTGTTACCAAAACTACACACATGCTTGCGAGGATTAATCAGAGCTATACAGCAGCTGATTGGCTTTCTGAGTCTCTGACTGGGCGGGACTGTGAAGCAAGAAATATTAAACAAATAAAAACTTTACCTGCTGCCACAAGGTTAAATGAAAGTGCAGGTGAGTGCAAGGTTATCTATAATAATGGTTTTGCGCTATTTTGATAGATATCGTTTACTGAATAAAAAATTCAAGCAATACAATTAATCGTTGTTACAAGGCTCTGGATAAAATCGCCACCACAATTAAACAATTAAGTACATTTACTGCTCAAACAATTCACACTCATTTTACATATCGAATACATTGCAGTGTAGAGAGGTGAGTTAAAAAAAACCCTGACCTGCCTTAAAGTGTCCCAAGATTCTGGAGCCTGTTGACTACCCTATCTGAGAGCTAGTATGAAGAAAAAATTACCGTGATGAGTGACCTGAATCTCCCAGCGAAATAAAACCCAGGTTGATTTAAATGCACCGTGTGTGTAACACATATCAAATAAGCTATGAAATAGTTAAAACATTATTTTAATAAAACACAACAGTTCTCAAATGGTTTAACTTGTATTGGCACATTACAGTAACATAAAATGTAATTTACTAAAGAATATTGCTCAACAACGTCTTGCACATCTGACAGTTGTAAAGTTACAAAAAATAAATATTTCTGTGCACCAATTTTTTTAATTTATTTTTTTCTCTCAGTATGATCTCTAGAACATGTCTCAGACAAAGCAACAAAGCACAAAAGCATGAAAAGTGTGATGTGAATGTGCTGTTGGGGGTATGTTTGCATTCACGGGGGTATGTTTGCATTCAGCAGCTGTGTGACATGTTCAGTGCGTGCGCCACCAGCAGTTAATTTAGGGAGTTGAGAGCTGCGACAGAGTTTATCAAACGTGTTCTTGTTATTAACTACAACAGTTACATTCAATACCAGATTTGTGTCTTATTTAAACACATTGGAAGGATGTATTAAAATGGATGTGCGTCTGGGCGGATATAGGATTCGGATTCGGTTCGTATATATATATATATATATATATATATATATATATATATATATATATATATATATATATAATAAAACACGGGAAGAAAACAGCAGAAGCAGCAGCAACAGCAGGCACGGGGGCGTCAGCCAGGTCTACATTGTAGATGAATGGTGCCCTGGTTGTGGTGGTTTTGGGCACACAGTGGCCATCTGCCCCACCCAATACCAGGGAGAGGAGTTGGCTGCCCAAGCAAGCCAGGACCAGGCACCCCGGAGAAGACCCAGATGGGGGGAGCATGAGTGTCCAATGCCCAGAAGGGGGTAGCACGAGCGTCCAGCAACTAGAAGGGGGGAGCACGAGTGTCCAGCACCCAGAAGGCTGTTTTTGTATCCACCGCAAGAGGGAGACAGCCTGCTGTACCCATTGCCGTCATCCAGGAGAGACGTCCCGATGTTCCCACCATTGTCTCCAGCGTCCAAGAGGGTGGCGCCCGACAAAGAGAAACCCAAGAGGGGCTGCTGGGAAGAATACTTCCATCTGGCTGAGGCCTCGAGTTGGTGCCCTTCCTGCAGGGAGAGGGGCCACTCCGTCATCAACTGCCCTACCCCGGAGGGGAAGAGGAGGGACGACCGGAGGACAGCTGGGAGGCCTACCTCAGCGCTTTCGAGGCCCAGAACCTGGGCTCTGCCAGCGCGGAGTGGGGCCACTTTGAGGTCAGCTGCCCCGTCCTCCGGGCGAGGAGAGGGAGCACCAGTGTCACAGGGAGACTACATGTGGCTCCCACCTCCACCACCAAAGGGAGACTACTTGCAGCTCCCATCTCCACCACCAAAGGGAGACTACCTGCAGCTCCCACCTCCACCACACGAAGAAGGACCAGGACGTGATGATGGCATTCCTCAGCAGCCACTGCATGGGCTGCTGAGGGGAGCACGTAGGAACACGGCCCGGCCACAGCGGCCACTGCCAGAGGGGCCCACCCCAGCATCACGACTGCAGGGTTCTCCCCAGGAATTCTGTACAGCCGGGCGGCAGAACATTATAGCCGGGAGCACTTTTATCAGAAAAATAAACTTGCCTTACCTTAAAGATATAATACGACAAATAATTTTCATAATGTGTTGTCTTTCATTGACTATATCTGGTTGCTCTTTTTTATGTTCTACATTCTTTTTCATTACTGTTTTTTATTGTGGTAAATTACCGTGCTTATTTAGGCACTGTACAATTTGACTGGGGAAAGATAAGATAGGTTTATTGGAGTTCACAAAAAAAACCAGTAACCTTTTCATTTCCTTTTTAGCTTAATTATTGAGCTTATTGCTTCATTTAAATTGTTTTCTTTATGTTAAGTTTTCAGGGCATTTTGTTAATGCATGTACATTTTACAGTACAATAATACCTGA
This sequence comes from Acipenser ruthenus, assembly GCF_902713425.1. Taxonomy (NCBI): domain Eukaryota; kingdom Metazoa; phylum Chordata; class Actinopteri; order Acipenseriformes; family Acipenseridae; genus Acipenser; species Acipenser ruthenus. The sequence continues at coordinate 20,065,273 of NC_081194.1, forward strand.
AAATAATCTTAATATTATTTTAATAAAGTAGCCAACGCAAATATAGTATTAGGCGGTGGATTGCGCTGATCAACGGCTTATTTTGAAAACCTTGCATTCATTGTCACTATTTTTGCTTTTAAATAATCTGTTATTTTTTCAGCAGTCATTTTAACGTTTTAGCCTCTCAAAGTGCTTAACACAGAAAACCCGCCCCTTCAACTCTCTGATTGGTTAAATGTTTCACAGCTGTCATGTGGTTCCAAGATTATTATTTTTTCATCCAAAAACACGCAAGTGATCTAGTCTGCTAAAAGTGCAATCAATCCTTATTGTTAAAGGCACAGTAGCATCTGCAAGACGGGCGGATCTCGCTGGAGGAGCCAGCCTGTGCACTGTCAGCAGTGGCGCTGACAACATTGCCAGCAATGGGCCCTTTCATGCCTCTATTCTTGGCCCGGGACTGTTGCCGAGACTTCTGGGATTTTAAGGGAGGGGTGGCTGCTGAGGCCATGTGTGCTGCGCACAAGGGGGGAGATATGTGGCAGGGTGCCCCTGCCCCGTGAGTATTTTCCATTTCATGTTGTCAGTTATATGTGGATATAGTGATGCACGGAATATAAAATTGGGCTATGTAGCATGAGTGTTGTAATATGTATTTAGGCACGGGGATTGCACAATCACTTCACGTGCAGATAAAATGTGTATTAGTATAGTGCACAAATTAGTTAACGTGCTGGGATTCAAGTGAATAATTAATTAGTAATTGAATTCCGGCACAACTGTATATATAGGTGCACGTTTCACTTTGTTTAGTGTGTTCGTGAGTGGAGAACGGCTGTGGAGATAGAGGAGAAAAATAATAATAATTAGAAAACAATTGCTATTGTATTTGTTTTGGTTTGTACCGTGTTTGTTTGTCTGTCTGTTTGCCACCTCGCCGTTTGTTTTGTTCAGTGTTTTTTTTAAAATCTTTTTCACATTTCACTTGCATGCTGTGTGTTTCTTTTGGGTCTGATGTCACCGCTCAGGCCAACTTGCCACAGTACTTCATTTACCTGTGGGGAAATAAGTTATTTTGTCTACTTAGATCACTGCAGTAAAAAATGGAAAAAAAGTAAATAATACGATTATCTGTACAGTACAAATGCAATTGATTGGGTTTCCTTCAAGACATATATACTCCATACACTGTAAATGTGTTAGACAGCAAATGTTTTTGAAACTTCACAATCACGCATTTTCAGAACCCTGTCTATACGTTATTATGATTTCCATTACACGAGAGTAGATGTTAAAACTTCATGCTAATTTGAACTTGGCTCTCGCCAAGCACCAACTAAGACGTAGCTGTACAGTAAACTAATGTGATCCATCTGCATCTCCATCCATTTGCGTTTCTTTCCATCTGATGATGTAGATATCCTTCTGCCTGGTGTTGATGGCTGAAGTGTAATGCTGGCTCCAGAGATCTGCTTATTTTGCCTCCCAGCGCATCAGCACACACAACGGCTGCGATTCTGGCTCCGGGGATCAACCACAGTGCGGTCTCCCCAGCGCGTCAGCATGACAACCGTCTGGATTGAGCTAAGTAGGATACATCTCTGGGGTCTTCAAGTGGGCACCTTCCATCCTCAGTGTTTCGTCGACTAGCCCACAACACCTCAAGAGGACTCGACGGTGATTCTGGCATCTCAGCATCACCCCCCTCCGTCCCCCACTCAACTCAGCCCAGCTTACTTACCCGTACATCAGCGTTTCTTTCATTCTATTGTGCTCGAGATCCCCAGCCAGAATCTTTCCGTCTCAACCACAGCCAGTTGCTGCTCATTCCTTATGGAAAAATAAGCCGTTGACCAACATCTGCCAGCATTTTCAAGTCTCTAAGCAGCTTCCAGTTGTCCTGGGCGAGGATTGGTTTTAACACCTTTTCTTGGTGGTTGCTCTCCTGGGCGGAGGAATGTTGTCTTTTGTGTGTAAAGTTTTGATGGAACAGGTGGCAACTTATTGGTCATGTTACGCTTGTCTTCCAATGCTAAGGCCAAACATCGCAGCACCTGGTCATGTCGCCAAGTAAACCGTCCTTGGCTAAGAGCCACCTTACATCCTGTCAAAATGTGCCTTAATGTTGCAGGTGATAAACACAAAGGACATGAGGGATCATCTCCTACCCAGAGGTTTAGGTTCTGTGGTGATGGGAGAACATCATATGTTGACCTGATGAGGAAACTGATCCTGCTCTGTTCCATTGACCATAGGTCTTGCCAGCCAATCTTGCGTTGTTCCACACTCTCCCATCTCATCCATTCTCCCTACTTGGCCTGGGAAATGGCCTTCATACACCTCATCCCCTCCTCCTGCTTTTGCACCTCGTTGACTACCAGCTTCCTCCGTTGAGCTGGGGCTGCCTTGTGCCATGTAGGAGGAGCTGAACTGAGACCAAGACCCCCTTTTCCATGCTGAACTTGCCCCATGATATCACCAATTCGAAGGGCAGCCTTTGCATCCTCCACAGCTTTCTTTGCCACCCACTTTCTTCCAGTTTTCAACACAGGTGCTGCCTCCCTTACACATTTGTCGCGCAACTCTGCTAATGTCATTTCCTGTCTGACCTTGGCGCACTTAAACTCCTCAGTTAGAGCGGAGACTGGTAGTATATACGCTGTTAGAAAAGAAGATTAGTCTGTGTTTCTATATATAGCTGTGCTGTCAATTCGACTAGGTACTAGGTATTTTTCGACAAAGGCTGTCTAGCTTTTCACTTGGTTCCAATTAATTTAGGTGACAACTAAAAAGAGTTTGGTAGTATTCTTACTGCCTGCCTTTAAATGGGTGTTATTTTCCTTGTTACTTTAAATACTGTTCTCTGCCAAAGTTTCATCAGGTTGTGATACAATAGTATACCGCAAATGGACAGAGGTGAGCTAAAGAAATATTTCAATTTCTGATCTCCTGATAATCCTGGAATCTCTAAACCGTGATTAGCATATACAATAAATATATAACATCAATAGGTTATTGTAATCTACTAAAATTGGGTAAAATTTATTTCTTGTTTTTCTTTTTTAAAGGCATGCACACAAATCTCCACTTTCCGCCAATACAGAGAAAGACACACGTCAAATCTGTTGCCCAGTATGAATGCCACTAGAGGGAGCCATCCTTCTTGGCTGGTCTATTTTACCCCAGGGTTATGCTCCACCTTCCCTGTTTGCTCTACAGAGATTTGATTATCGTCTTTTATACTGTTGTCACAGTACTTGCCTTAACATATGGACTAAGGCATCATTTTTATCTCCCTTGCTATTTTATTTTTTCTGTGACTCTAACAAGGGTAGTGTACTCCCAAAACATGAGAAAAACACTATATTGCACACATAGTTTTCTTTTTTGGTTGTTTTTTTGACATATTCATCCGTCTTCATCTGTGAATGACTGGCTGGGCAGGACTGATGGGATTTAGGATGACCTAGTTTTCACTGGTATCCATCTTGTGTGCAATGAACAGGTTGCTACATAAAGCAACCCACAAGCCTACCTCCATATCACAATAGTGCCATGTTATTTTCTATTTTCTTAATTCAATCATTAAAAGTATGTTTTTTGATATTGTCCAGAGACATCTATCATGTTCATTTATCATGAAGGCCTCATAACTCGACTGAGATCCAGGAAGCAGCAGTAGGACCTGAATCTTACTGCGGATGCATGTCTGCAAGACATCATTTTTATTTCAGAGTTCTTTGTTGAAAGGTTACATTCAGTAAGTTCTGGATACTGTATATTTTAAGAACCCTGTAATAGCAATATATATTAAATTACTTTCAAAGGACCAGATAGATATCTCTAGTCAAGAAAAACTGGTAATGTGTTTATTAACTAAATTTGAATGAATACCACAGTATGTACGTGTGGTTTACACAGTATAAGGTGATGCCATATTCACAAAGCATTTACCTGTGTTTAGTTTAACACCTGTTTTTTTTTCTAAAAAGAAAACAAAACTTTGATGTTAAAAAGCTTTAAATGAATAACTCAGTAGTTTTAATTAGGATCTCTTACCTACTGTATGTGCACCTTAGTTGTTTCTTGCTACCCTTATGAAAGTTTACCACAGCAAATTTGCACTGTAGTGTTGCAGTTTTCCCATGATTATACTATGCATTTACCATAGTTTATATTTTTATTACTCTACCTTACCATACCTCTCTGGGCTTTATAATGCTAACCTATGCTTTACAATGTGTTCACTATTCAGTAACAGTTTGATTTGTTCTTCACAAAAAATTATAAAAACAGCACAGTGGTAAACCTTGTGAATATGGCCTTAAAAGTGGACTTTAAATGCTAGTTATTTAACATATGAAGAGTTTTTATATAGGGATTGATCTGAGTGGTCACTGTAGACAGGTGGCCCATTTGTACCGGTGGTCTTTAATACAGAGTTGACCATTAGTTACTGTAATGCTTATAGCAATTGCATGATTGTGTTATGAATTCACTATGTAACTCCTTACTGGTCTCTAGTCACCTGGTGAACAAAAATAAATAAATAAATTATTATTAATAATAATAATAATAATAATAATAATAATAATAATAATAATAATAATAATAATAATAATAATTTTGACTCTGATGGCATGCAAGTACATTATCAAACAGTGTCTGCAATGCAGATTTAAGGCTCAGAAGAGGGAGTTCCAGCCATCTGGCCACCATTATGTCCAATCCATGTTGTTCGGAGCATTCTTCCAGAATTGGCAACAAGATATAAAGTGTGTTTAGAAATAGTAAAAAAAAAAAAAAAAAGGAAAAAATCATGTTATTTATTATGCTGAAGGCGTTGAATAGATTGGTGTCATGGAACATCAATGTCTTGAAGTTCTCCCTGCTGGACCTCACTTGTCTACAGGGAGGTAAATTTTTCTCACATTTACTCTGCATGAGAAATAATCTGGTGCCAAGTAATTTACAAATAGACATTGCACACTCCTCAAACTCAAATTAATTAGTTTGTTTATAGCTAAGTCATTAAAAGCATCAACGTGTCAGTCCATAATGGACCTTTAAGGAGGTTTATTTTACTATTCACTCGTTTTGCTTGTACCTCTGCTAAATTACTTTTGTTAACAAAAAAAAAATCATTAAAACATGGCATGTATTTACCTGTACTACAGTACTTGAAATTACTTCCTGTTTTCTGCTTCCTTTTGTTGCTTTGCACAGTGCAATATCATTTGCTTTTCTACTTGAGAACTGACTGTTAACACACTGAAAGGTCACTATTTGATTCATAATGGCTATTGATCCAGTAATAACACCACACTCTTTAAAACCTTGTATCCACTGTTCAGGCACTACAGAATAGCACCTTTAATATGCTTTTGTTTTACTGTCAGGTTACCAGGAATTACACCTACAGGATCAGAGCAGTGCAAACCTGAAGGTGGGAATAACCTTGTGGCTAACATTTGAAAAGGTTCTCTTTGGCAGCCATCAAAACCTTTAAAGAAGACACAGATTCAAGTAAACACCCTTACAAAATTTTACCATAGTATATTTGCACCATAGTTTTAACATGGTTTGCCATGCTTTTAATACACTTTGCCAAACCTCTCTGGGATTAAATATAGCCATGTGGTTGTATTTATAAACAGAATAACATATTGTATTATGTCTTTGCTTGACATTAAAAATTAGAACATAAGAACACAAGAGGAGGCCATTCGGCCCATCTTGCTCGTTTCGTTGTTAGTAGTTTATTGATCCCAGAATCTCATCAAGCAGCTTCTTGAAGGATCCCTGGGTGTCAGCTTCAACAACATGACTGGGGAGTTGGTTCGACCCTCACAATTCTCTGTGTAAAAAAGTGCCTCCTATTTTCTGTTCTGAATGCCCCTTTATCTAATCTCCATTTGTGACCCCTGGTCCTTGTTTCTTTTTTCAGGTCGAAAAAGTCCCCTGGGTCGACATTGCCATTATGTCACAGTGAATTTCTGTGACTTCATCCTAGCTAAGTAGATCCCCCTAGTAAGTTCTTATGTTAATATCAGGAAGAACTGTCACGTGACCTATGCTGTAAATGTTTAGGAGTAGATGAACTCCCTGCAGGTGGAAATGGTGGAGGTTCAACTCGATCCCAATGGCAGAAAGAAACACGGCTTAAAAGTGAGACATACAAACGGCTCGAATCTCATGGAAATCAAAGGGCTTACTCTTTTTATTTTACATGTTAAACACAACTTTATTCATATTTGTTACAGTATTTACTTATGCAATAATGATTTTTCTTTTTTTTCATGACGAAGAGTAAGTAAGCTCATTTGCGCCACCTACTGACTAGTTCCACGATGATCGATTTCCACGATGATCGATGATAGATTCAATGATTGCCGAATTATCACAGTTTTTGTTACTTGGTACTTTTCAAAAACCGCTAAAGGCATAACAGTGTACAACTGAAATGCAATTCTAGGGGTAGAGCATATAGAAAATAGAAATATAACCCTTAAAAACCACTGTGATGGTGTTCAGACAATCAGACTGACACTGTTGAACTCTGAGGTCTATAATAATTCCCCACTACCCTGTCAATGCTAGTTTTAATTTAATAGCATTGGGAAATTGCCACAGTGGATTAAATAAAAAACATTTCAAGGGACCAGTGTTAACTGTAGTGTTAGTAACTGCCTTAAAAACCTTGCCTGGAACTACGTCCATCACTAGCAAGCATTAGAACAGGTATGATGTGTATTTGCTAGTGAGAAAACAATATATCTATTTGTATGAGTTGTTTTTAAATAAGTTGTCATTTATTTAAAATGGCTTCAGCCACCGTAACAAGCAAGGCACAGACTCATTGATTTTTGCTATGGATTCAGTGCATTTGCACTGGTTATGTTCTATAAATTATGAATTTATTTTCTTAAAAAGTGGAACACTTGTTAAATACCATTAATGATTCATTTAGAATGGTGACGCTGAGGTCAGTTTTATTGCTGGTGTCTTCTGATGCACATTTCTCAATCCATTGCGTACAAAAAGGCATTGATTGTTCCATTACTTTTTATGTTGTGGTCTGACTGCAGGTTATTTAATAATTCTAGGATAATTACATATATGAATTATATGGAAAGTTTCATGTAAAGTAAACATTCAAAGGCTATTTTAACCCAGGCATATTAGCAGGAGAAATAATAACCTGGGACATAAAATTATATATATATGTGAATGTAAATAAATATTTGGGTTGATTCAATCAATCTGAACAGCAGCAGATCTGAATCACAGCTTTGTTACATTCATTAAAACAGAACCACCCCTGGTGTTTTACATATTTAGACTAATGACAATAACATGCACAGGTAGATGCTTGGTACTCAATAGGCCCTATGTTAATTCTTTTAGAAGTGGCTGCAGTTATATGCAGCTGAGAGTAAATGTGAGTTTAGCTGTGCTGCGCCACTTGTTCAGAGCAGTGCAACCCTTTCAGTGCCCGCGTGACACCACTGGCCTGCTGCTGACCTTTCACTTTCTGGCATCAGCAGTTGTATTTTGTCAAAGCATGTGAATTCTGTATAGCTGCATACAAACCCCACTGAATGGTCTTTGTAGGTTCCTGCAAAGCCGCTCGCCATCCTGAACTTTCCACCAGTGGAGATTAACAAAAGACCTGGGTGTGCTTGCTGTCAGGACTGCAGGTGCTTTTAGTTGTTCTTTCATTAAACAGTTGTTCAAGGTGAAGGATTTGTTTTGGCTATTAAAATGTAGCTTTTTTCCACTAGAAGCAGCACTGACCTTTTTTGTGTTTAAACACCCAGGGATTCACATGAACCGGTTTATATTTTGGTATAGTATAATCTGATATATTTATAGAATCACAAATACGACATAAATGGTCATTTAAAATCACTGCAAATAGTTTTCTATTCCAGGTTGCCAGGTTATGAAATCTATTTAGATTATTTTTTCTGTAATACAACCCCTATATTTGGAAAAGTATTCCTATATTTTTTATATTTGTATATGAAACGTGTTGACTGTATGTCCAGGAATTGGTTTCCTCTATTTTAGCTTCATACCTGTTTTTACTCCAAATTTCCACAGCATATTAAAAATAAACAAATAAATAAATAAATAAAAAAACAACAGTTAAGGTTTCAAAACTAGAAATCAAGCAGGTTCCAGACTTCCAGACTTCAATTCCAGAGGAGTTAATTTAGAATGTTGTGTCTTTAACAGGTGTTTTTCTCCTTTAAGAAAAAATGGTGCTAAATGACGTGTGATTAAAATTCTAAAAACCGAAACTCCAGCTTGCTTGTAAATAGTCTTTACATTCAGATATATAACAAAGATTTGCTGTTCTTGTGTAAAAAAAAAAAAAGAAGCAAATGCATTGTATGAAAACATAACTATAAACACAAAAACATATTTTTACAGAAATGTAGGGGAATTTCTATGAAAATTCCCACTACCAGAGTTCTTTTATTTTTAGTTTGTTGCAATGATCCAATCAATTCAACATCATATGCAAAAAAAAACCCCTATCATATGTACAGGAATAGAAAAGATGTAAGGTGATTTACATTTTTCACGCACATGAGGACTGATCTGAACTGCGGAACACACTTTTTCCAGATCCCTAAACTATCCTGTACCTACATTTTAGATGGCATTTTAGTGACCAACAACCATATGAGTGTTTATTGTAAATGTTTGTGTTTGTGTTATGCAATTTAGCCAATATTGTGTCTTGTTTACTTCGGGTTTGATGTGATCAACCTCTACTCTTCTGGGATAAACTACAGCTGGATTTGAGAGCATTTACAACACTGAGAAATCCACCTGGAATGCACCAGCCTCTTATTTCTAAAGGGTAATCCCAGGATAGCTATGGATAGGTGGTTGGTGCAGTTCAGGGTGACTCCTTTGTGATGTAAAAAGGTCCATGATTTATCCCTTGGGGTATCCCTAATGAAAATGTACATGTTTTAATTGCAATTTATATTATATTTCAGTAGCTCATTGCCGTCTGTACTCAAGTTCCTGGGTGAAAAAAGAAGCTGGCTTGGTCGTGGGATTGGAGGACGCTCACTGAATCTTTGGGTCCCCTGAGCCATGTGGGTAATTGCTGCGGTCAAGAGAAAAGCAGGAAAATCTGTGGGAAAATTCTAATTGGACACACTAAATTATATATATATATATATATATATATATATATATATATATATATATATATACAGGGTTCTCCCCAGGAATTCTGTACAGCAGGGTGGCAGAACATTATAGCCGGGAGCACTTTTAACAGAAAAGTAGACGTGTTGTCTTTGACTATATCTGGTTGCTCTTTTTTATGTTCTACATTCTTTTTCGTTATTGTTTTTTATTATGGTAAATTACAGTGCTTATTCAGGCACTCTACAATTTGACTGGGGAAAGATAACGTAAGTTTACTGGAGTTGACAAAAAAAAATGTAACCTTTTCACTTCCTTTTTAGCTTAAATACTGAACTTATTGCTTCATTTAAATTGTTTTCTTTTTGTTAAGTTTTCAGGGCATTTTGTTAATGCATGTCCATTTTAGTTTTTTGCTGTTCTACATGTTTTTAATGCAACTGTTCATTTTAACCATTTTTTTTACACAACAGTACTCAAACATGTTTGGTCACCATCATAACTGTTGCATGAAACTGGAGTGTAATAATCCAGCACCTCTGCACTTATGCATGTGTATGTCAGCTGACAAGTGTTCAGCTGATATCCCATCATGCCTTTCTTCTTAAAGGCGTACAGCCTCTATACATGAACCCCCAATATCTCTCACAAGCACCTGGGTACATATTTTTTATGATATCACAACAAAAGGAATACGCTTTTGTGTGTGTGTGTGTGTGTGTGTGTGTGTGCTATATACCAAAAATTGACTGAATGGTAATACCCAAAAATAATAGTAATATTTTTTTAATAAAGTAGCTGACAGTGGATTACACCGATCGCCGGCTTATTTTGAAAACCCTGCATTCATTGTCACTATTTTTGCTTTGAAAATAATCGGTTATTTTTTTAGCAGTCACTTTAACGTTTTAGCCTCTCAAAGTGCTTAACTCTGAATACCCGCCCCTTCAACTCTCTGATTGGTTAAGTGTTGTGTCAAGACGTAACACAGCTGTCATGTGGTTCCAAGTTTTTTTTTTCACCCCAAAACGCGCAAGTGATCTAGTCTGCTAGAAGCACAATCAATCCTTATTGTTAAAGGCTCAGTAGCCGGGCGATGACAGCCACTTTGCCGGGCAGTGCACCTGGCTGAAAAGGCCTGGGGAGAACCCTGAGATTATATATATATATATCTATATCTATCTATATATATATATATATCTTCAATGAGTTACAGGAAAATAATTCCATCTAGCGCTTAGCCAAAAAAATAGAGCCAAAAAGCTCTATTTTGGTCTCATCAGACCATAGAATCTTCTTCCACTTGGTCTCCCACATGCCTTCTGGCAAACTCTAGCCGAGATTTGATGTGAGTTTTTTTCAACAATGGCTTTCTTTTTGCCACTCTCCCATAAAGGCCAGTTTTGTGAAGCACCCGGGCTATTGTTGCCGTATGCACAGTGCCTCCCAGCTCAGCCGTGGAAGACTGTAACTCCTTTAGAGTTGCCATAGGCCTCTTGGTGGCCTCCCTGACTAGTGCCCTTCTCGCCTGGATACTCAGTTTTTGAGGACGGCCTGTTCTAGACAGATTCACAGTTGTGCCATATTCTCTCCATTTCTTAATAATGGACTTTACTGTGCTCTGGGGGATATTCAATGCCTTGGAAATGTTCTTATATCCTACCCCTGATTGGTGCTTTTGAAGAACCTTATTCCGGATTTGCTTTAATTGTTCCTTTGTCTTCATGATGTAGTTTTTGTTAGGAAATGTATTAACCAACTGTGGGACCTCCCAGAGACAGGTGTATTTAACCTGAAATCATGTGAAACACCTTAATTGCACACAGGTGGACTCCATTCAACTAATTATGTGACTTCTAAAGACAATTGGTTGCACCAGAGCTTATTTAGGTGTGTCATAGCAAAGGGGGTGAATACGTATGCATTCAATTATTTTTTGTTTTATATTTGTAATTAATTTAGAACAATTTGTAGATTTTATTTTTCACTTTGACATTATGGACTTTTTTTGTGTTGATCAGTGGCAAAAACTCCTAATTAAATCCAGTTTGATTCCATGTTGTAACACAATAAAATGTGGAAAAGTCCAAGGAGGGTGAATACTTTTGAGAGCCACTGTAACTACAGGTACAGTATTACAATCTTGTAAATGGCCGGCAGCAAGCTATTTAATTATACTCAGTTTAAACTTAAGCATAACTTAGTGAGTTGGGTAAAAAGTATAAAAAGGATTTTATTGTAGAAGACATGAAAACAAGTTTCCTGCTTAAACATGTTATTTATAATGAATAACTATATTTGCAGTATATAATAATATTATAAGTTATTTATTTAGCGGACACCTTTATTCAAGACAATCTACGGAGGCTAAAGCTGTTAACTATGCAACAACAATCACTGTTGCAGGGTCACTTAAATAGGACCTCGGTTTCACACCTCATCCTAAAGAAAACCCTGGGAGGTTAAGTGCCTTGTGCAAGCTCTCAGAGTGAGTCAGTGGCTGAGCTGGGATTTAAAGCCAGGAACCCATTGTTTCCAAACCTTTTCTTTAACCACTGGACCACACAGCCTCCACAGAATATAGCTATGAACAGAAAATAAATTTAAAAAAAAAACTGTTGTAAAAACATTTTCAACTTAAGTGGTCTGTATCATCACACATAAAACAATGCAAGATATTCACAGCTGGGCATTCACACTGTAAGAAATTTGATTTTATACACTGCTTCAAGCAAATGCATTTAAAATTAGATGATTTAAATGCAATGCACAAAAAATAACTTTGGTAAAGTCACAGAAAGTACAACATGAATACAAATGTATTTACCTTTGTATATGTTGCCCTTTGTGAAAGAAATAATGCTTTAAGTTGCTTGTAGACCCATAGAATAATAATAAACACAACAGACCCTCTTATTAATGCACGATTTCATAATAGTTTTTGAAAATGCACTTTAACTAGAGCAATCTGATTTTCAAGAAAAACACCAGTAGTATTCACAGAAATCCTAGTTTGTTGTATAATTAAAAAAATAAATACATAAATAAAACATATACCATCTGTTGTCAATGTAGTTATTTCACATCGAGAATAAAATCTGTGATACATAAACTGGGAGATGTAAGTCCAGACTTCTGGAAAGCTATGTGCTGTGAAGTCTTGAGAAGTCTTGCATTGTTTAAGACTCCCGCAGAACTACAGATCTGAGCGTAGCTCTCGCTCTCTCTCTCTCTCTCTCTCTCTCTCTCTCCTCTCTCTCTCTCTCTCTCTCTCTCTCTCTCTCTCTCTCTCTCTCTCTCTCTCTCTCTCGCTCATCGCTCGTTCGCTCTCTCTCTCTCTCTCTCTCTCTCTCTCCTCTCTTCTCTCTCTCTCTCTCTCTCGCTCTTCGCTCGTCTCTCTCTCTCTCTCTCTCTCTCTCTCTCTCTCTCTCTCTCCTCTCTCTCTCTCTCTCTCTCATTCAATTCAATTCAAATTGGCTTTATTGGCATGACAATAAAAATAATTGTGTTGCCAAAGCACATACATGGCATAACCAACTCAAATATACCAGACAAAGAATTTTTCTTAATACTAACAGTATCCCTCCTCCCTCTATATTAATACAGTAAACAGAATCCCTCCCTTCCCCTCTATATCAAACAGTACCCCCCTTCCCCCCTCTATATTAAACAGAATCCCCCTCCCTCCCTCTATTAAACAGAATCCCCCCCTCCCTCAATTAAACAATACCCCCTCCCTCCCTCCCTCCCTCTCTCTATATTAAACAGAATCCCTCCCTCCCTCCTCTCTCTTTTCCCTCTCTAGTGTGACGTGTTCACGGTCTGTCCCTCAGCTATGACAGGTCTCCACGTATTGACCAGCCAGTCTGGCTGTGTGTTTGTCTTCCCCCAGCAGGATTGACAGCTTCTGGGTATCACACATTTTTGGGAATTCTGGGACTAAAATCACAGAATTTGGGGAAGAAAATGTCCCTTATGTTTTTATATTTTCACAGTGTGTCAGGAAGTGAATCTCTGTCTCGACCTCTCCTGTCTCACAGTGACCACAGTGCCTGTTCTCCCTGGCCAGCCAGGTTTGCCTCTGTCGGCCTTTTTCAATGGCCAGGTTGTGGTCACTGAGCCGGTATTTGGTCAGGATCTGCCTCTGCTTTGTGTTTCTGACAGTTACCAGGTATTCTGCCAGGGTGTAATTTCTATTTAAGGTCCGATAGCACTCTAGTTTGTTTTGTGTTTTAGTATTTGTATCCCAATGGTCCAGATAGGAGTGTTTCAGGTGTTTTATAATTTGGTTTACACTAATTGGAATTGTTTTTGCAGTGCTGTCCTGAAGCTGACTGATGTCAGTGTTGCTCAGCTCAGTGAGCTTCAGGACCAGCTGGCTGAGGGGACTCTTTTCTGGGCTGAGCTCTTGGTATTGCAGGGCTTTATGATGGAGTGAGTTTGGGTCACTAGTTTTTAGATGAATCCAGTATTTTAATGCTCTTTTTTGGATGTTAATAATCAATGGATAAAGGGCCTAATTCAGCCCTGCATGCATTGTTTGGTGTTTTTCTTTGTAATCTCATGATGTTTTTACAGAACTCTGCATGCAGGGTTTCTGTGGGGTGTTTGTCCCATTTTGTGTAGTCCTGGTTGGTGATTGGACCCCACACTTCACTGCCATAGAGAGCAATTGGCTGAATTACACTTTCAAAAATTTTGAGCCAAATTTTGACGGGGGGATTTATATTGTAGAGCCTCCTCTTTATGGCATAAAAAGCCCTGCGTGCTTTCTCCTTTAGTGCATTCACTGCCAGGTTAAAGCTCCCTGATGCACTGATGGTCAGACCCAGGTATGTGTAGCTGCTGGTGTGCTCTAGGGTGGTGTTACCTAGAGTGAAGTGGTACTTATTTCCCTGAGATCTGGCTTTCTTCTGGAATATCATGACTCTGTCTTGTTCATGTTTACTGTCAGGGCCCAGGTCTGACAGTACTGCTCTAGCAGTGCCAGGCTCTGCTGCAGCCCCTGCTCTGTGGGTGACAGCAGGACCAGGTCATCTGCATAGAGCAGAAACTTGACTTCAGTGTCATGTAGAGTGAGGCCAGGGGCTGCAGACTGCTCCAACACTGTGGCCAGCTCATTGATATATATGTTGAACAGTGTTGGGCTCAGACTGCAGCCCTGTCTCACCCCACGCCCTTGTGTGAAGAATTCTGTTCTTTTGTTGCCTCTCTCTCAAGCGGTGTTCTGACTGTCTACCTCAAATAGTACTGCTTGCTAAGTGCATATTTAAACACTACCCATATATTTTACACTAGTTTAACGAGGTGGGTACATTTTTAAAGAGGTTATGTTTATAATCTATTATTGCAGTTTTGTTTGTAGCATACTATCAGAACTAGAGGGGGCGTGTTAATTGCTCACTGGAGTTGGCGCAGCCTACAGGGGTACCTTATTATTGAGATTTATTGTTTGAGTTGTTGTTTTGTATTGCACAGTGATTTCTATTATGTTTTTGAGTTCGTGTGTTGTTTTGTTTGTATAATGAGCACTTTAGTCTTGAGTTTTCTTATATTATTAGTTGTGATTACCCCTGTTAAAACACCTCCTGTGTATGCCCACACCTATTGTGTGCGTTTAACTTCCCCTATACTGAAGCTTGATTGCACAACGTCACTTTGTAGTGCTGCTATTGTTTGTGATTATTGATAGATATATTTTAAAACTATGCGATCGCAGATTTTAACTAGACTATCAAATAAAGATTATTGATTTTTATCTATTGTGTGTGTAGTTGGCATTTTCCTTCGTTATTTTATTTAATAGATCCAGACCTTACTGGACATCAAAGGTGGTGGCAGCGGCTGCGCTAACCAAACCCGTACGATCTCACCGGTATTCGGGGAGTGATCCAATAAAGGAATCCGCTGAAACAACATAATCTGATGAAAACCAATACTGTAAATGTGCTCCGATTATCAAATTTATACTAACGAATGTCAACAAATAGAGAGTAAATTATTTTATCTAATAAGGTACCTTAATGG
>NC_081194.1:20080655-20133155 GCF_902713425.1 Acipenser ruthenus
ATATAAACAGCATTTGTATTGCTTTAGTTATTACAGTATCATATTGCAAATTTGTTTTCATATTATTAAGTATTAATACACTTTTCAAATCATGTGTATACAATCAGTATTACAGGTTTATCGAGATTTGAACCCACAACTCACGCTATTGCAGTCAAATAACTTACCATTAATCCAACCAGGAAGTGGTGATTAACATCCAAATTAATATTATATGGATATAAAGGCCCTTCCTTCCCCTTTGTATGGATGACGTCAACTTACATATCAACAGGAATCATCATTTTATACATTATAGCTGTACTGGATTTATTTTCCGCTATCCAAAGAGACTCAGGATTCAGGTTGATTATCAGCTCTAGATATTTTAATCAGTGTATACAGAGAAAGAGGCTAGAAAAGACTGTTAACACAAATGGAGTTACAGTAGATATTTAGACAGGATTTTTACAAGCTTGAAGATAGGGTGCGTCTGGTGCATTTTACAGCTGTGCTACCAGAAAGTTCAGTAGGACAATAAGATAGAGTATAGCCCAAGATAAGATCAAAACAGAGCCATTGTTATCAGAGGTGATGGCCTAAGGGTGGGGTGTAATGTTATGCAGAAGCTTGAGGGTTAACTGTTACCCTTAGCTGATGTAATCACTGTCTACTATAGACTGAAAAGCATTTCATATTCAGTTAAATATATATCGTCAGAATTCAGTAATGTTCCTCTTCAGTCCCTCCTTTTTGGAACACTGATAATTCTTCATCCGGAGATCCAAACCCCGAGGTTGCCAGCACGTGGTTTGTTTTAGCGGGGGTTGTCTTTACCATGACCCTTAAACCTGCTCCTCCTTTTATTCTGATCCTTGTTCTCCTCGTTTCAGCAGAGTGTAGCCTTGGCTATCGTTCTCGTGTCCTACTGCAGTCAGGTGGTGGACCATTGCAGCCGTTGTGAGGTCCGACAGTAGTTTCTGTTGTCGCTTCAAGATGTGTTTCATGTAGCAAACAACAACCAATGATACAGTCAATGCTACCGCGGCACAGACCAGTCTGTTCAGTCAGTCCTGATATTGCCCCCTAGGCCACACAAAGATCCCCATCCACAAGTTTGCACATTTGCCAAGATAATCTTGCCTTGGTTACCGGCCAGCAATGCTTGTGCTACTGATACCCTTGTTCCGACCTTATTCAGTTCCTCCTGTATGTGGTGCAGAGCTGTCATTAATTGTGTGTGGTGTACTGTCTCCAGCCAGGCAAGATCCTGGCTGATGAGGGTACTCACATTCATGTTGGGGGTAGGGTGGATTGTTAGATGATGAGGGTACTCACATTCATGCCGGGGGTAGGGTGGATTGTTAGATGATGAGGGTACTCACATTCATGCCGGGGGTAGGGTGGATTGTTAGATGATGAGGGTACTCACATTCATGCCGGGGGTAGGGTGGATTGTTAGATGATGACGGTACTAACATTCATGCTGGGGGTAGGGTGGATTGTTAGATGGCCAGTTTGCCAATTTGGGTGTAAAACACATACTCGACATCATTTTGCAAGTTTCTGCCCTATTCCCAACTGTCATGCTACGTGCAGAGGTAGCCACTCACCAAGTACCATTTCTTTCTTGTGCACCCATTCTCATATCCATTAGTATCAAATATTTTAGCAGTAAGCATCATTTTAGAGGAGTTAGTAGTACCTAAGTGATCACACAAAATATTTACACCAAATTCAATACATTGTGTGTTTTGCAGATATACAGTGTTATCACATGTGGTGTTCCCCACCCACGCTACATCTGGAACAGCCACTGGTTTTCCCATAAAAACTCCAACACTTCCAACCCTAATGGCCTTGCCTGCAGGCTCTTTTCCTGCCATGTATGGCACAGTTATTGTAAAACATAGTCCTTCACATCGTTCAGTATTAGTTACAATGTTATCCTTCAGAGCTGTTACCACTGGGTATCCGCCCTTCTCTAGTTGTTGTAATACATCATTTTTCCAGAGGGGGGAGAGCCATCCTCTGTCTAAATCCCTAATGGCAAGCATTACATCTTGTGTCAAAGAAAAACCTAACCTAAAACAATTTTCTTCCCATTGCAGTTTGACTAACATCATGTTCAATTGCTATCATTACCCTCCTAACAATATTTACAGTCATTTGTGTCCCTTGACCCACCACTTCAGATGCAGAGGCCAATTTCTGGATTGCGTCAGTGGTCGAGGTAAACTGGCTACTGTCTCGTGAATCTTGCACAGCTCCATTAATGGAGTTGAACCCTGAATTAATTGCTCCAAATTGCTACATCATCAAGGAGCCCTCATTTGGTCCTTGAACCTGCGTTGGCCCTGTAATGATTCTCTTCCCTTTTCAGTGTGTTATTTAATATTCTTTGCAATTTTGGAAATTTGGGGCATTGGGCATAGCATAGTCTACAGCCCCACGGGAAATAGCCCATCTGTGGTAGGGGGGGGGGGGGGGGGGGGGGGGGGGCTGGGATCCTGGCCATACGTCAGAGCATTCTGATTTGGGCAAATTAATTTTGGGTCCCAGGTATATGTCGCCTGTGTACACTCCTCCTCCGCGGCGTGTCAGTTCAAACAAAATATGCTGTGTCTAGTTCGAGGGTGACCTCGACAAACATATTTTGTTATTTTTTCACCATAATCTATAGTTATTTATTTGTGTAATGTCTCCCTTTGAAATAGCCCCTCAGCTCCCATACCAATATCCATACTGCCATTCACCCTGTATAGTTCCTACATATGGTAATTCGTGGATAGTCCACCCCTCGTTATGGTATTGGTAGTAACAGTCATCCTTTGTCATGTTTAGTCCCTTAGGGGGCTGATCATATGTTATGGACAAAGCTAAGTTGTACCTAGCATCGCCAATCTCTCTGCCCTGTACTAATTGGATCCTATCTGCTCCACAGGGCCAATCTGTTCCACTAGCATTTCCTGGCTGTCTAATGAACCACCTACAGTAGTTCCAATCTATGGAATCATTGTTCCCAGGGCATTCATTATTCCATGTTTGTCGTCCTGTGAAGGGGCCCGGGATCTCGATCCTGCGATACCTGCAACGAGAAGAGTTAGTTCTACTGCTTTCTTTAGATTCTGTGGAGACAAAACATAGTTAGTTATCTAATGGTTGTGGGAACTCGGCAAAGGTGAATTCAGTTGTGTCTACAGGTTTATATGGTTTAGTCTGGGACCAGTGAACCCATTTGTGGTAACTTTACTGCCACGCTTGTGTGTGTGGTCATGATTACATCATGTGGTCCGTGCCACCGTACTGTCATGCCTCCTGCTCGAGGGTATATCATAACCATTTAATTTATTTCTCCACAATCTTGTTTGTGCGATTCCCACACCCCAGGCACCGACTTACAAATTTGATACCTGGGGGAGTGATAATAGCTTATTCAACAAGGTTAGTTCTCCCTTGCCTGCCAGGGCTTCAATACATCGATATGATAAATTTTGCGTTCATTATGACGATTGGGCTGCTTAATCTCATAATTTACCTTTCCTATATCCTGAATCACCTCATATGGCCCCTGCCATTTAGTACACAGTTTCGATTTCTACGTGGTAGTACTTTGTCTCCTGGCCGAAAAGTTTGAATGCGTGCATTTTTGTTGTACTGCTACTCTTTCCGGCGCTGAGCCAATTTTAGATTGTCCTGTGCTAATCGACCAACCAAATTCAGGTGATCTCTAAGCAGGAGCACATGCTTCACTACATTTTTGGACAAGCCTTTGTGCTCTTCCCACCCATCTCTCACCAGATCGAGGATGCCGCGAGGCTGTCGGCCGTACAAGAGCTCGAAGGGGGAGAACCCTGTCGAACTCTGCGACACCTCTCTCACTGCAAAAAAGAGGTAGGGAAGAAGCGTTGCCCAATGTTTTTGCTCTTGAATCACAAAACATCTCAACTGCTTTAAGGTCTGATTAAAAGATTCCACCAAACCATCCGCCTGTGGATGATAAACAGAGGACATATTTCTAGTATTTTGTATACTTGCTGTAACCTTTAAGACAAAAAGTTTGTTCCATGATCAGTCAATATCTCTTTGGGAATCCCTACTCTCGATATATTCTGCACTAGTTCTTTGGCTATCGCAGATGCACAAGTAGACCTCAATGAAACTGCTTCCGGGTATCACATTGCATAATTTCCCACCACTAATATATGCGTATACCTGGAATCAGAAGGTAGCAAAGTGCCTACAATGTCCATCGCAATGCATTCAAAAGGAGTAGAAATAATTGGCAGTAGTACCAAAAGGGCGGTGCGCACTTGACCCGACGCTACTCACTGGCAGTCTGGGCATGTGGCTACATATTTCAACACATCCTTATAAAGTCCTACCCAATAAAATCGGGCCAATATGCGTTCCCTAGTTTTATCGACTCCAAGGTGTCCCGAAAAAGGGATATCATGTTCAAGCCTCATGACCTCGGTCTGATAAGGCTGGGGAATCATTAATTGTGTTACAGGCTGTCCTGTGCCCGTGGCAGGGTTCACCCTATATAATAATTGCTCTTTTATAATTAAATGTGGATATACTAGCTGCCCAGCGCCTTCAATATCCTTACCTTCAATAGACCAGACCTGCCCCCAAGTGTGCACCAGTGTGGAATCATTTTTCAGGTCCCACACTAGGTCTGCCCTTCGGTCCCACATGTCTGGTATATTGAGAGGGGCTGGAGTAGCCTCTGCCCTGGATGGCTGTCACAAAGACGGCCAGAGTGGGTGGCGTCAGACCAGAAACAGGAACACAAACGACAGAGAGATGGGGTTTTGGTGAGGCTGAACGCGTGATCGCGTTCAGCATTTAATAAACAGAACAGAAAATAAAAGGTTGGAACAGACAAAAACACAGGACACGGCACTTGTAGCCAAAATAAACAGACAAACAAAACGGATAAACACTAGACAGACGGTGCAGGACAGACAGACGAACAAACACGGTGAGTGAAAACACGTTAACTACTACTTTTACTATTATTATTATTATTTTACTTCACCTCCGTCTCCAATCCCGTTCTCCACTCACCGAACACCTAACCCTGACTGACTAAAAATGTGCCTATTTATACTGTTGTGCTGGGATTCAATTACTAATTAATTATTCACTTGAATCCCAGCACGTGAATTAATTCTGTGCAACCCCGTGCTCACATATTACATTTACCCAGCACGTGAAGTGATTTGTGCTCTCCTCGTGCCTAAATACAAATCTACACTTTAAATACACGTGAAACACAGACCCGTTTATATCCCGTGTGCCAATGACTATACACCAACATTAACACACGCACGCATACATACATACACAGAACACACAAATGCACACAGGGGCGGGGCACTTTGCCACATATACCCCCCCTTGTGCGCAGCACACATGGCCTCAACGGCCACCTCCCCCCTTAAAAACCCAGCAGTCCAGAACAAAGTCTCGGGCTGGGAAGGGAGGCTTCAGTGGGCCCTTGGCTGGCAATGCTGTCAGCACCCCTGCCGGTAGTGGCACGGCTGACAGCCTGTTGGTCCCGTCCTGCAGCGAAAAAGCTGCGGGGGCAGGTGGTCCCCCGACCTCCCCCTTCTTCGTAGCCGGCAGCTCCCTCCTGTGGGGCTCCGGCCACAAGAACTCCTGCAGCGAAACTGCTGCTGGGGAAAGTGGTCTCCAGACCTCCTCCCCCTTCTTCGTGGCCGGCAGCTCCCCTTTCTGGGGCTCCGGCCACCGTACTCCCTGCGGAGGTACGGGCAGCAGAGGCAGCTCCTGCTCCTCTGCTCCGGGCGGTGGTGGAGGCAGAGGCAGCTCCAGCTCCTCTGCTCCTGGAGGTGGTGGAGGCAGAGGCAGCTCCTGCTCCTCTGCTCCTTGCGGTGGTGGTGGCGGAGGCAGAGGCAGCTCCTGCTCCTCTGCTCCTTGCGGTGGTGGTGGCGGAGGCAGAGGCAGCTCCTGCTCCTCTGCTCCTTGCGGTGGTGGTGGCGGAGGCAGAGGCAGCTCCTGCTCCTCTGCTCCTGGAGGTGGTGGAGGCAGAGGCAGCTCCTGCTCCTCTGCTCCTGGAGGTGGTGGAGGTAGAGGCAGCTCCAGCTCCTCTGCTCCTGGCGGTGCTGGCTCCCTCTGCTGTGGCGGCTGGGCATGTGCACGCCGTGCTGCCTTCAGCAGCATAGCGAGAGGCTGCTGGGGGACACCAGCATCCTGCCCTTCTCCCCCCCAAAAATTTTCAGGGGGTTGAGCCTGTAACTCCTCCCCTTCTGGCTCTTGGGGCTGAACCAGCAGGCATTTTCCCTCTGCTGGTGGCTTGGGTCCCAGGGCTGTGGAAGCCCCGACTTGCCTCCCTTTGGGCTGTGGACGCCCCGACTCCTCCCTGTTGGGCTGTGGACGCCCCGACTCCTCCCTGTTGGGCTGTGGACGTTCGGGCTCCCCCCACTCAGGCGTAGGACGTTCGGGCTCCTCCCACTCAGGCGTAGGACGTTCGGGCTCCTCCCACTCAGGCGTAGGACGTTCGGGCTCCTCCCACTCAGGCGTAGGACGTTCGGGCTCCTCCCACTCAGGCGTAGGACGTTCGGGCTCCTCCCACTCAGGCGTAGGACATTCGGGCTCCTTCCGCTTGGGCTCCTCCCATTTGGGCTGTGGATGCTCAGGCTCCTCCCATTTGGGCTGTGGAGGCAAAACCAGCAGGCATTCACCCTCTGCTGGTGGAGATGGGGACAGCAGGTACTCACCCTCTGCTGGTGGAGATGGGGACAGCAGGTACTCACCCTCTGCTGGTGGAGATGGGGACAGCAGGTACTCCTCTGCTGGTGGTCCTGCTACCTGGGCTGCTGTTCCATTTATGGTTGCCTCCAGGTAGTTGAGGACAAACTCCACACCCTCCTCCAAGGTGTTTGGGGTGTGTTCCTGCTGATATGCCTCCCATCTCTCACTGTCCATCATCCACAGGACCCGGACGACAATGGGCAGAGACTGGGCCTCCAGCCCAGCATTCTCCAGGAACCAGCCCCGCAGTTTGATGGCGTCTTCTGCCATTGATTTTTTTTTTGTTTTGTTTTTTTCCCCCAAAACAATATTTGTAATCTTTTTTTTTTTTTTTTTTTAAATCCAGACCCCTCCTGGTCTGACGCTTGGAGGCGCGGCTATCCCACGAAGACACCACGTGTCACAAAGACGGCCAGAGTGGGTGGCGTCAGACCAGAAACAGGAAGACAAACGACAGAGAGATGGGGTTTTGGTGAGGCTGAACGCGTGATCGCGTTCAGCATTTAATAAACAGAACAGAAAATAAAAGGTTGGAACAGACAAAAACACAGGACACGGCACTTGTAGCCAAAATAAACAGACAAACAAAACGGATAAACACTAGACAGACGGTGCAGGACAGACAGACGAACAAACACGGTGAGTGAAAACACGTTAACTACTACTTTTACTATTATTATTATTATTTTACTTCACCTCCGTCTCCAATCCCGTTCTCCACTCACCGAACACCTAACCCTGACTGACTAAAAATGTGCCTATTTATACTGTTGTGCTGGGATTCAATTACTAATTAATTATTCACTTGAATCCCAGCACGTGAATTAATTCTGTGCAACCCCGTGCTCACATATTACATTTACCCAGCACGTGAAGTGATTTGTGCTCTCCTCGTGCCTAAATACAAATCTACACTTTAAATACACGTGAAACACAGACCCGTTTATATCCCGTGTACCAATGACTATACACCAACATTAACACACGCACGCATACATACATACACAGAACACACAAATGCACACAGGGGCGGGGCACTTTGCCACAATGGCCCAGTAACCTCGTCCTCTCGGTCACACTGCGTACCAACTCTCTTTGTTTGGCGTTTGCTCCCGCCAGACCCCAACCTCGTCTCATTGATGTTCTGTCCCATTTTTCGATCCGTCTCTCTCTTTTTGTTTTTCTAGGACAAATAGTGGGGGAAAACAAATCAGTTCTGCAATCCTGACTCTCTCAATCAGAGCCGTGTACCTCTCCTGCTCTCTTCGAATCCCGTCTACTATCCAGTGTCTCCAGCAGCGCTGATAGTGTAGTGCGGTTGGGAGCATATGTGACAGTTAACACAGATTTCCTTTTAAATTCCCATGCAAACAAAAGAAATGGTTGCAAGAACCACTGCTCGTTAAGATATTAACATTATTTCATAAATCAACATCATTTTGGAAATCACATTAGCATGATTATTTAATAACAAAATAGAAATAACAATGCCAAAATCAATGCTACATACTGATTTGTTGATTAACACTGAAGTTATCATTTATGACCTTTTGATTTTAAATTGCAATTAAAACATGTACATTTTCAGTAGGGATACGCTGGTACAATCAACCTCACTTTTTGTATACATCACATTTTTATACAGCTGACAATTTTCCCTACCTTGCTTTTTAATATATAAGGGTTGGATGAAGATTTTGAAATACCTGCATAACAGGGTGTTTGGCCATGTAACGGGGGGTGGGGAGATGCGTGGTTCTGCAGGAAGAGGGCAGCAGCCTCGTCAGTCATGGCAATGACACGGAGAGGTGGAGAAGAGGGTGTGTTGGCTTTCCCTCTCTCTGAGTGGCTGAGAGGCGGGCTTTGGGGGATTGCTCGGCCCATAAGTACTGCACTTGGTTATGCATTTGGGTGGCCGTGATTGGGAATACACAGAGACGCTGGCTGAGAAGGCCAGTGTAAACATAGACCAGGCAGGAACGCCAGTGGTTGGAGCGAGCGACCAAAATAGGCAAGCACGGCTGAGGAAGACAGCCAGCCTAGAGAAAGAAAATAATACAGAAAATAAACTGTTACGTATCCGAGGGAACGTGTTTGAGTAGAAGGGGAACCTTGGCCACCCCAGAGTATAGTGCATAACAGCGTAGGACGGAGACCCGAGCTGACCAGCTTAGCGGCAGTGGGGGCACTGCGTAAGCTGCACCTTTATTTTGCAGTTTTATTACTGTGTTTTATTTTCCCTTTTCTTTCGCCTTTTGTTATTTATAATTTCAGAGCACCTGTGAGTGCGCCAGCATTGAACTGTTTACCAGTATTGGTATTTCTGTGGTCCTGTTTACCATTGCCGGTATTTAGGCCATGGACAACAACGCCCTCTGCGGGCTAAAATAAATAAAAAATTGAAAAGAAATAAAACTGGGCACCTGTGCTGTCTTTTCAATTAAACCTTGTCTCCCGTGTGTGTCACTGAATTGCCCACCATCCTTCCACATTACTGGGCAACCAGAATGGCACTGATAAAACATAACAAGTCTGCTAGGTGTTTAAATTGTACCTCCAAAATGATAGTATTAATGCTGTTTTTTAAATCATTTTTTTAATGACTCACAGAATTTAGGTGAACTAGACATTATTCCAGAGCATACAGCTGGATTGCTTCAAAAATGTGTTTTTTTTATAACATCACTCCTATATTTACATCCTCAAATCTTTTGATGTTTCTTCTATATTTTAGTTTTGCAATTCGTATATTTCCTCTATTTGTATTTTTGAAATTAGCTAGGAACCCAGGGTTTGTCATCTGATGTATCATTTGTATTACTACTACAACATGTCACAACACTGTATAAAATCTGATTTGATACTGCATTTTTTCAGTGATTTATGTCTCACCATCAAATAACAGGAATGTATTTTTCAAATGAAACAGTATTTCAGTATCAAAGTCATTACATATAAAACCAGGGAAAATATATATATTATCTTCACCATGGGCATGCCAGCTATATATAAATACCAGCTATATATATACACATATACTGTGGGGATTTCTTTACCACGTCAGGGACGTTTTTTACTGTCTTCTGGTGTAAAAGAAGCACTCAAACAACCGATAGGGTGTAAACAGGGCAGTGTCTGTATATTTATTCACAAAAACAAAATAAACCAAACAAAATCCTAACTCCACCAAGGAGTGCTTAGCTAAACATTATTATTATTATTATTATTATTATTATTATTATTATTATTATTATTAGTTTATTTAGCAGATGGCTTTATCCAAGGGGATGACAGTTTGAAAGAGAGAAGCGGGATCTGGCGGCGGAAGAACTGAGATAGATAGAGTTAAGAGTGGTTGAGTTTGTGAGTGAGATTTGAGGAATGAGAGCCATTGTTCACGAAAAGTTAAAAAAAATAAAAAAAATAAGGACAGCGGTTTCCTACTGCTTTGAACCGCAACTGTTGTCTGTCTCATTATATCCTGGAAACCCTGCAGCTCAACACTACAATATGTAAATAAATCCTGTTCGCCTGCGGGGTGTATCAACTTCAACCTCCGTCTCCATCTCCTGCCTGTCACTCAGCAGCGAGTGCACGCATCCACACAGCAGACAGCTAGTCTGTCACAAGCATTAATACCCTGTATCTTTCTAAACAAAGGATTTAAGGGAGCGCCGTAATAAAAGATGAATCTTAAAACATAAATAATATAGTACAGTAATTGTTACAGCTGTATAATGGTATTTAAAACAGGATTCATTTATCCGCCTTTTTACATATCCGCCCTTACTTTGGTCCCATCGCAGTCAGATACACGACAAATTACTGTACTTTTTATTACATTTATAGGTTTTAATAAATCTTTTTTATTAGTGTAATGAGTGTCTTAATAAAGATTTTTAACCACATACACTATGTTTGTTTTGATTACTGTACTGGTGATTGCGGGACATTTTGAATGTCAGGTTATAGTGTGGGAGTTTATACAGTCCATCGCTTACTGCGGGTGAATCACGTTAACACAAACGCGCCCGTTCTAAGCTGTGGCGACTATTTAGATGAACCCAATTTATCATGATTCGTGATATAAAGCGGGTCATGATATAAACTGGGTTTCACGTTTGCCTATGACAGTACATTACAAGTGTGAGAAAGAAAAAGAAAACTAATATTGAATTAAAGAGCAGTGTTTTAATACTGTACATTTAATCGTTCTTTACATTTAAACAAGTGCATATAGTTTACTACAGGACAAATACGTTTTGTATCATTACCTGGAACAAAACAGTTTGTTTCATTATCTAAAAAAGGCATGAACTGTCGACTGATGAGAGCTATTAATTAGGCGTTGCACTTGTTTTGGTTTTGTTTTGTTATGTTGATAAGACTATGTTAAAAAAGTAAAGTTTGGTGACGTTGGTGTTTTGTAACTGAACTGTATCCCGTTAAGACCGCCCACGTAGCATTTGACAGGCTGCACAAAATGTCAGTTTATCAGCTGAGATGATTATTGGTTGTTAGTTGCGTTGGAAATTAATTCTATCCTGTGGTTACTTAGTAAAGCCCGGCCACGCAGCATTTGACAGACTACACAAAACATGACAATAAGCTGGTTTGTGAGAAGATATTAAGAGAGGTCACTTCTCAAAGAACCTATGGTGCATGGCGAGTGGTTTTTGAAAATATCATGATAATAAACGGGGCATGATATTAAGCGAGGTGATATAAAACAGGTTCATCTGTATATAGGCCTGTCCCCACAGCCAAGGGCACACTGGTCTACATGTTTCTAGAAAATGTAGAATTAAATCTGTTGCTTCTACATTCTTGCTTCAAATTTCAGGGGACACTATTCTATAGTATGTAGAAATTGTAGATAGAATGTTGATGGATGGTCAATGAGATATAATTATAATTAAGTCACTGTCAACCAATCAAAATGTAATATATTAAGCACAGGTAACCTGGTGAATATGGCGGACAGTGACTATGCATTTGCTGCTGTCTGTTTTGTGGCTGCTGTTTTTCTTTTTTTTTTAAAAAACAAAGACTGAAAAAGAAACAAATGACAAAGATCTGGGTTAAAGAATGGTTGCTGAGGAGAAAGGAAAAGGGCTGTTTTGAGAATTTATTAGAGGACTGTTTGGAAGATGCACAAGTCATGACTAAGAATGGCTCAACACCGTTTTAACTTTCTTTTGGAAAAAGTCCAGCTCATCACTTCAAATAAAGGTACACATTTAAGAGATGCTTTTATCAGCAGAAAGGTTTGCTATTACCTCGAGGTTTCTTGCAACTGGCGAAACTTTCCACTCACCTTCAGGGTACGCAGAAAGGCTATTTCATATATAATACTGGATACTTGTCAGGCATTATATGCTATCTTGAAGAATGATTATTTGTGTGTGCCGAAAGTGGAAAGCTCTTGCAAAGAACTTAGAAGAACTTTGGCATTTTCCTCAGTGCATTGGAGTACTAGATGGGAAGCATATTTTAATTGAGCCTCCACAGCACTCAGGGTCCAAATATCTTAATTATAAATGGACACATTCTCTTGTTCTAATGACACTGGTGGATGCTGAATTAAAATTCACTTACATAGATGTTGGCACAAACAGAAGGGTAATTGATGGAGGAGTTTGGAAGAAGTGTGGTCTGTACAAGGCTTTGAATGAAAACTCACTGCAAATGCCACCTCCCAATGAGTACCTGGAAGACAACTGAAGGTGTCAAATGTAATTGTTGCAGATGACACATTTGGCCTGAAATAACATTCCCCCGAGGCCAGCTGGACAACGCTTCTCACAGTTTCAATTATTGGCTGTCACGTGCTAGGCAATTTGTAGAAAATGCTTTTGGCATACTAGCAAGTTGTTGGAGAGTTTTCAGAAAAGCAATACAGATGAAGCCAGAGAAAGTTGAGTGCATTATCCTTGCTGCTTGTGTTCTGCACAATTGTCTGCATGCTCAGTCTTCGGCTAGGAAGATCTACACACCAAGTAGCACTGTGGACCATGAAGATCTGGTCACAGGCAGGATCTCTACTGACCCTTGCTGACATGCAGTCACAATGGATCTGCTGTTGCTAAGAGTACAAGATGAATTCAAGGACTACTTCAATTCAAATTCTGGGGCGGTAAGCTGGCAGTGGAATGTAGTTTAAAAATCTTAAGGTGTGAAAAAGTTTTACAAATATTTCAAAAATTACAAAACAAAATAACATCTAAAAAATACAGTCACATGTTTAAAGCATTCCAGTAAGAGCCAGGATAGTAAAAACTCTTTGATGTTATGTCACTCTGTTCTACAGCTAGTCTAGCCTGTAACTCAGACATTTTGGAATGTGACTGGACTTATAGTAACTGTAAAAAAAAAAAAAAAAAAAACTCCCTCAATACATCCAGACCTTCCCCTGAAATAGCAGCAAATAGCTGCATTAAAACCACACTGCCCACACCCCCAACTGATCTACCAAGAATTCCGGGCTTTTCCAAAATTGCCTTCCAAGTGTTATAAATGGGTAGTGGTTTTAAAACACAGTGCATTTTACAAAAATCTGACCCATAGTTGGAATAAATTGTTTTATTCTTTCATTTCAACATCCTGGATACTACTAAAAATAACCATAGAATAAGAATTCGACAAGAAAAATAGAAACACAATACACTTTTTTTTTTTTTTTTTTTTTTAGCAAAAAAAAAGGCTATTTTATATAGATACTGATGTGTTTCTAATCTTGCTCTTTTTTTGGCATCATTTCCTTTAACCATGAGGCTGTGTATTTACCAAAGTGATCATCAGCTGTTTCTTGCTGTTTTAGAAGCAGACTAGGTGACAGACAGCTGACTAGCAATTCATCACTCTTATCTTTCATATCATGTTTTTTTTTTTGGAGGAGGGGGTTGTTTGTGTGTTTCTCCTTCTGCTCTCTGGCATTTCCTCCATTCCTTCCATTAATAGATTGATTCAGATCAATTTCAGTCTCTTCATTCTATGATTTCCAGTACATGAGAGTAGATGTTAAAACTTCATGCTGATTTGAACTCGGCTCTCGCCAAGATAAGCACCAACTAAGACGTAGCTTTACAGTAAACTAATGTGATCCATATGTGTCTCCATCCATTTACGTTTCCTTCCATATGATGATGTAGATATCCTTCTGTCTGGTGTTAATGGCTGAAGTGTAATGCTGGCTCCAGGGATCAGCTTATTTTGCCTCCCTTGCGCATCAGCACACACAACGGCTGCGATGCTGGCTCCGGGGATCAACCACAGTGCGGCCTCCCCAGCGCATCAGCATGACAACCGTCTGGATTGAGCTAAGTAGGGTACATCTCTGGGGTCTTTAAGTGGGCACCTTCCATCCTCAGTGTTTCGTCGACTAGCCCACGACACCTCAAGACATCTACATTAAATATAAGTACTGTGGAGTAGTGTTTAGGGCTCTGGACTCTTGACCGGAGGGTCGTGGGTTCAATCCCAGGTGGGGGACACTGCTGCTGTACCCTTGAGCAAGGTACTTTACCTAGTTTGCTCTAGTAAAAACCTAACTGTATAAATGGGTAATTGTATGTAAAAAATAACATAATTGTATGTAAAAATAATGTGATCTCTTGTAACAATTGTAAGTTGCCCTGGATAAGGGCATCTGCTAAGAAATAAATAATAATACTATATGGATCGAATGATAAGCAAACACAAGGAGTTGTTCACACAACACTTTATGCCTTAGTAAAATGTTCACACAATACTTTCTCAACCTTACTGTATAGTTTTGAGTATTCATCATTTTATTACATGCCTCTTTTTAATTGTAAGCATTTTTGTATGTATTATGAGAATATATGCTAAAGATACATACACATTGTGACAGCTGCTCATCTGTGTTGCTAGTCAAGGATCAATACTCTTTTGAGGATGCAGACCCTTTCAAAAACATAAATCTGTCATAATGATGCCACATTGATCTATACAGGTCTACAGATCCTGCACCAGATTTCTTGGTTTCATTGGACTTTTTTTTTATTTATCTCCCAAAAGCACTTCCCATATTTTTCCACCTGTACCTGATTTCCTCCTCTGTTAATAAATAAATAAATAAACCTACATGATTTATGGTTAATATATAATGATGTGTATGTTTTTTTTAACATAAAAAACAATGATACCTTATGGCAGAATTGTCTCCACCATACAATATAACAAGGCTTAGACCAGCACCTAAATGCAGTTAGGATCTGTATGTGCAATACATGTTGCAATTTCACCCTCATACCTGGAAATAGGGCCCCTTGATGGTCAGCCCCCAGTTGTTGACTTAAATCACTAAGATTTTTTTGTCCTTAGGTCTCTCTTAATATAATTAACATCTGGTGGATCCCATGAGAATCTGTGTTCTTTAAATGCTTTTTTTTAAAGAAAATAAATCTATAGTTAACTTTTTAGTTAACCTTTGTTTGTTTTTTACAGGGTGAAGACAGCACAGAGAGGACAACACATAGATGATATTTCCTATCAAAAAGTTTATTAGTGGTTTTTAGTGTCCACTATCATTTTCACCAGCATTTTTTGGTCAATATAATACACTTTATTCTTAAATATCTCTCTCTCTCTCTCTCTCTCTCTCTCTCTCTCTCTCTCTCTCTCTCTCGGATTGTATGTGTAATATTTACCATCACCCTCATCATTTTTGTTCTGAATTTGTTATTTTTGGCTTGAATGGTTTTATTTTATTTGTGTAAATAAACATGTGAATAAAACTAATTGTAAATAGAGAGAAGTTGAAATGTGATTATTGTTAGTATTTTTTTTTTTTTTTTACTATATCATTTTGAACAGAATTCATACACAAATCAGATATCGGTAACTGTGTAACAATATTTGCAAGTTGCGTCTGCTGAACTGCAACATTCAAACGGCTTTAAACGAAAAGCAGGACTCACTTTATCCATTACTATTAAGTTTTACCAAATGAAAACCTTTATTTGATACATAATGACCACTGAAAACACAACTAGGGAACTTAAACGTAACATACCGTTAACAAGCCGTTGCAGTTTAACATGAACGTTCTAAAGCTTCAGCATTAGTACAAATGGGCTTTTTTTTTTTTTTTTTTTTTTTTTTGTAATTTCTAATATTAGACTATGATGCCAACACAACATTATGTTTAAAACAGTTCATAATAGTAAATGTTTTTTTTCAAGGAATATAATATTAATAATTTTGTCGACTTGCCGCTCCACTATATCTTGTGGCATTAACTGACAAATTGGTCATAACTCTAGGAATGGACTGACTAACGCTTATTTACTTGAGAAAAATCACCCTATAAGAAATAAAAAAGGAGAGCCTCTCATAATATGCCACATGAGCTTCGCATTCATTTTCTCCACCATTTTCCCTTTTTTTTTTGCCAGCGAAGACGCTAGTCACATGACTTTTTATATCACTTTCATTGGCTGATTTTATTTTACGATGTAATGTTGCTTCTACAAAATCAACAGTCCTTTGATCCAGTTAACAAAGTTGCCTGAGACTTGTAGCTTGCACCTCACTTTCTACAAAAAAAAGTATATATTTCTACATTTTTCGAGCAACATGTAGATTAGTGCCCCCTGGGCTTTAGCCTTGACGCAGACATATCCAGACATTTTAACCTGTTTGTATTAAACACAATCAAACAATTAAACAGGTGGCTATGTAAAAACAACCACAAAATACCCATTTCTCAGTGTGCAGGGAATCTGCACTGTCACAACTGATATATACACAACATTTAGTAAAGAATGTATACATCAGGTTTTATCATAATTGGAAAAATAACTTGTGTAACAGCGGCCTTAAGGTCTTTTCGCACCAGACGCAATGCGACAAGCGAAT
Organism: Acipenser ruthenus; assembly: GCF_902713425.1. Classification (NCBI taxonomy): domain Eukaryota; kingdom Metazoa; phylum Chordata; class Actinopteri; order Acipenseriformes; family Acipenseridae; genus Acipenser; species Acipenser ruthenus. The sequence continues at coordinate 20,097,297 of NC_081194.1, forward strand.
GTGTAGTACAACACACCGTGCCACGATAATAATAATAATAATAATAATAATAATAATAATAATAATAATAATAATAAACGTTTATATGAACCATTCACACTGTCTGCGATGCGACGGGAGCGACACTGAAGCAATGCGAAAAAAATCGGATTGGTGTCTATTTTTGCGATTTTGTCGAGCGGCAGCTAGGGAACTGGCCAATGAGGAACAGCTTCCCTTGTGCGTCTTTTTCAGTAAACAACGGCGGAAGAAAAGATCATTCTTGCACTTTCAAAATACCCGGCGCTGTATAATAAAGGACACAAAAATTATAAAGACACGCCGATAAGGAAGAACATCTTGGTTTCCATTTCCAGGGAACATGATATAGCTGGCAGTGTTGGTCACGTTACTGAAAAAAAAGTAATTTATTACTCGTTACTTCAGAAAAAAAAACTAACATAATATCCTTACTTATTACTTAATAAAAAGGTAGCAAGTTATATTACTCATTATATTTATTTATCTTGTCTTGTCCTGCGAAATGGTTGTTTACTATTGTATACTATTTAACTATATGTCTGGTAATTCATTTATTAAATGTGTCAAACAGGTTTTTTACATTTTTTTGTAGCATACCAAACAAATAACTTTTAATAATGTATTGGATATAGCAAATAGTAAATTGTAATCATTACAATACATGCGACTTTGCACAAGTCCTAAGCAATGAAAAAAACTTAAGTTACATAAAGGCTTTTTATAATAGCGAGCGTTAGTTTGAAAAAAAAAAACCCAGACATAACTTATATAAAACATTGTGTTAGATAAATTAGTTAACATTATAGATACACATTTAATTTGTAGATACATACTATGCATCAATTATACTGTAGCATTTTCCGTATGCATGCAATTTGTGTTCTTCAAAGCGTACATTCAAACTATTTTAAACGTCTTGTTACTTATGCAACGAGTTACCGCAACTCTGATAGCAGGTGTATATGGTTGGTTTACGTTTACTGAAATAAGTATTAAGTAAAAACTATTACGTAGTCTACATATGTATTAGCTATAACAGGACTATCATACGTGTGATTTTTTCCAGCTGATGATGTAGAGAAAAAGTGGAAAAACCTCAGAGACATTTACCACAAAAAAAATAAGAAAACACCACCACGAGTGGTCAGGGGTAAAGATACGCCCAGAATTAAAATACAAGTAGCGCCTGTCGCCACTGGCGTGGAAAGGTAGTGTCGCAGCGAAAGTTGAACTGAAGGCAAGTTCAAAAGATTGTAATTAGCACTATGTGGATGGTTCCATTTCCCATAATTAATACAGCTCATCTCTGAATATTTGGCGTGGCTGTTTGTCTCAACCTGGGTCAAAGCATGTCGACCCACATCCTGAGGTGGGTCGCTGGGTCCCAGGTACATGGTTTCACACTACGCAGGATTGTGACCCGGGTAGACAGGATCCGGGTCTGGACCCGTGTAAGAGTGCCAGTGTGAAAGGGGTTTAAGTCATTTGTTAAACATTTTTTACCTTTCATTCAAGTTTAATTCCAGGACACCCAGTATGCCTTGAATGTGAATTTATGCACCAATTTTTACAATAAAGATATGTGTGTAAGGGGGTGGGGGCTGTATTTCATGTTTCAGATTCTTTGAAAATGACATTTGTTGCTGCCAGCTTTAGCCTCCATTATTCTTAAGACACATGAGGCCAGATTCTCAGTGCAGTTTATTCCAAATTGTCATTCGCTTACTTAATTCAGAAACCAGAAATGCACCCAGTAATGTTACCAAACCACCAATAAACAAGTCAGGCATTTAATTAAGGGGCTTGTGAGTAGTCTAAAACTGTTTATTATTCATTTTAGAAATGTAAATAGTGTTTTTTTTTCTTTTCAGATCAAAATTGCCCTGACAGTTTGGAGTAAATTGCTTTGAGAATCCAGAGAATTCTTTGTTTAACATTATTCCATTTTTTAAATTTAGGCGTAGCCAATTTTTTTTTTTACCCAGGTTTTTCTCCCCAGTTTAGCATGCCCAATTATTCTCTGTATCCTCGGCTCACCGCTCGCAACCCCCCGCCGACTCGGGAAACGGAGGCTGGAACACGCGGCCTCCGAAACGTGCTCCTGCCAAGCCGTCATTTTTTGCACTGCAGATCCACAGCAATGCCACCAGACCTATAATGCCGGAGAACAACACAGCTCTGGCGGCTCCGCTGCAGAACCACAGGCGTCCTATCAGCCACAGGGGTCACTTAAGCGCAGTGAGCCGTGGATTCCCCTGCCGACCTAAGCCCTCCCTACCCGGGCAGCGCTCAGCCAATTGTGCGCCGCCCCCTAGGAACTCCCGGTCACGGTCGGCTGTGACATAGCCTGGATTCGAACCTGCGATCTCCAGGCTATAGGGCACATCCTGCACTCCGCGGAGCGCCTTTACTGGATGCGCCACTCGGGAGCCCCCCGATTAGCACATTTGATTATGCTTCAAAAAGATTAGTGACACCCCATTAAAAGAGAGCAATCTCAATGCAATTTTTTTTTTCTAAACAGTATTTTTTGGATTTAAATGTGTCAGTTTCTCCTCTACCATACTTAAAGCATGCTCTTGGTAATCTGCCTGTTTTTGAACTCCAAGGGCAAGTACAAGCAGTGGATCCTGGTATTTATAAGCCACACTATGTTGTCTATATGTAGTTTTGATATTCTTTTAAACAGCACAAGCAATCTCTTGCATATGCAAAAATAATGATTATAGCATGTGGGTATTAGGCTATTAAAAATCTATGTAGTTCTCAGGATTTTTTCTTTTTCATAGCACATGGCCTTCTTGTATCTTTCCTTGTAAAGAAGCTACCCACAGAAATTTGACATAATTCAGAAAGCAAAAACCACACTGAAAAAGTAAAATTATCATTCAGAAATGTTATTAAAGTGTACATTACTAAAACTATGCTTTATAGTAAGCAATGCAGAATGTACTAAATAAACTGTCCAAGGTCAAATTAAATTAACACCACTGAATGAATTTAGTGACTGGTATCACTTGATTTAGTATAAATGTTTAGAGGTAAACTAAAGTGTGTACACCTTTAAACTTGGCATCCCTAGTCTCTTAAAAAAGCTTATTAAAGGTTTGTGTAGCCTTCATTCAGTCAACACTATATGTCAAGGGATAATGTCCTTTTCAACTGTTTCCTTGCACTGTAGCTCTTGTCCTGTCTGGGACTACAGACAGATGTAATGTTTTGTACCAGAGTCAAAAGGACATGTCAGAACCAGTTATGATTTATTTTCTGTTGGAATATGGTAATATCTTTCAACGCAAGCACACATCCAATCTTCATACAGAATTCACAGTAGCTCATCAATTGTCTTTGGGTAGTGTTTGTTGAGGAGCTGAAAATTCCAGGTTCAGTGAAGATATGGTATGCTGCAAAATTCAACCATTTTTTTTCTTTTTAAAATCACAAGAAGCAGATATCACAAAACTATTTTTTAACTATAAATGATTGAGAATTGCAGAATCTGGGTACAGTATAACTGGAGTAGCCCAACAGTTTGTACTGAAATCTGCAGTTTATATTTACAGTCATGGCAGGGTGCATGTTTCCAACATACTTTGTAGTAAATGACTTGCTCTTTGAATAGAGTTTGTGCAATTGATCTTTCACTAAGTATACAGCAGCACAATGGAGTCTGTGTTTGTATAGACCATTTTACATGGAAACTATGTAGAAAATGTTGAGAGTTAGGAATGAACTGCAGGCTTTATGTTTATTGCTATGATGAAACAAAACATTACAATTACATAATTACCTGGAGGTTTGCTGATGTCAAAGTTGTTGCTAAAAATAACACGTTATTTTTTTACTAAATTAAAAAAATATGACAAACGTGGGATTGGTTTTATACATAACACACAAGATTCAAAATGATATATTGTTGGTTTGAAGGTTGTTAAGTATGTTTAACTTGCTCCCTCTCTCCATTTGTCCTGTTTAAATCAGCTCTGATTGACAGGAGTAAATCCTAGTAGAGCTTGACAGTGTATGTTTAAGGTAGAGTTACATTCCTACCTCAGATACAATTTCACCCCCCACCCCCTTTGCTTTTTGAAAAGGATGTTTTTCACAAATGTTTGTCAAGACTGCAAGAATATGATTAACAGATGTTCATGTTTTCATATAGAAAAAATAAAGATGCTTTCTTCAGTACTGTTTTCTATAAATCTCAACAGTTTACATATCAATAACAGTATAGAAACATGTATTAATACATATCTGAATGTATGCGTTCGAAGTTGGTTGACGATAAGCCAAGGCAACATTTTGTCTCGCCTCCACCTGTAATTTGTATGCTTTCTTGATTCTCAATTTGCCTCTGAATTTAAAATTCCCAAAAAATGAAATTGAAAACACATAGCACACCAGATACAAACAGCTATAATAAAGCACCAAGCTGTAGCATTAAGGTCTATTTATCATTTAATTAAATCTGATTAATGCAACCAAGCTATTGCAAGTTGTATAAACCCACAATCTGCTACATTTACAGGAAGCTTTGATTACAGCAAGCTTTGATCTCCTGACAAATTCCAAGCAACACTGCAAATGAAAAGCCTTGAAAATAGCTTTTATAGTAGTACACATTAACAGAGTGGTCAGGACTTTGGAGCAAATGGGAGTGAGGCACCTCACAATTAATTCAGTCTCATGATCCTAATTAAACAACTAAAATGTACAAAAGATTACCATTGTGCTTTCACCCATTTGTCACGCTTGAGGGATTGCACAAAACATTCACACCAAACTGCACAAGTTGCTTTTTTATTTTAAAATAGTTCCATGGAATTAATCCCAATTAGTGAGTGATCACATATATCTTTTTTTTTTTTTTTAAAAACAACCACTTAAACTTTTAGTACAAAGCACCACTGATTATTGCTATTTAAAAATCGCCCCCCAAAAAAAAAAAAATTCAATAAAAAAAGAAACTCTACCAACACACATACGCAAGTCACTACAAGCTCTAAAGTCACCTAAACTAAACAAAGTGAAATTAAATATCAGTTGATAAAGATAACAAACCACTGTCATGAACAAGGGAGTAATGGTAAGAATGCATCCTAGTGAGCAAGACTTGTTATTAGAATACATCTTAATGTATACTCGTAAAATTCCACTACTACAGGTCTAAAAAAAAAAATTGCATTTACAAAATACTTCATAAAAAATATTCTTCTTTCCCATTGTACAAGAGGTACATAAAAATCAACTGAAAGTTCATGATGTCAGATGCTTCATTCATTCATTCTTTCTTGTCACCCGCAGATTCAGTTTTTTGTGCCTAAAAAAAAAAAAAAAGGGGGGGGGTATAAAAGCTGTTATCCAAAAGGAAAGCCAATAAGCCCACTACAACACTGCAAACCAGTCTATTGCCTATTGGTGTCATACACCGTACTTTCTGCAATGAATTTTAAATAAATCACATATTAACACAGATGTGTATACTTGCAAGTTTACCTATTCCAATCAATATGTTTCAATGAAATTAAAAACATTTCTGATAGTATACCCCACAGCAGTTGTAATGCTCTTTAAAATTAGATGGCATAATCTGGTTATTAAGAGTGTCCTGTCTGAACAGCATTGGAAAGCCCTTTTAAAACAGTTTTAACTGTACGATTTTCAGATACACTACCCCCAAATCAAGCACGCAAACATGTTAGAACTGGCCACCTCCTTTCATTAAACCAGATGCCACGGCTACAGATAAGGTTATGGCGGCACCATAATACTGATTTAATCCAGGCCTTAGTTGTCTCAATTGAAGAACACACCTCAAGCAGAGTCTATACACTGCACACAGAATATGTTAGCATACCCTTATTTACTTTCACTGTTTCAGCTTGCCCTTTTACTGACAGCAAGCTGGGAGGAGTACTTCTAGATGCAGACACACTAACTGAGGAACGAGAAACACAGATCTGAAATATTATGGGGTTAAAAAAAAAAAATAGATTATACACATGCAAGGTAACTGGGAAAAGGCGATAAATCAGCCAGCATTAGGTAGAAAATGTGATCAATAATATCTCTGAGCAGGCATGCACAGGCATTGGAGAGGTCTGAAGACAAGTGGTACCTCTTCAGTCTTGGTCTCCCCATTTTCAGCAGGCACAGTGCCTTCAGCTGGTTTGTCGTCTTTTTTAGCTCCTTTCTTGCCTTTTGCTGGTGCCTTTTCCCCTGCTTGCTTCTGCAAAAGAAATGTATAATGAGAAGTGAAGCTGCAAGCCAACGTTATACAAAGCCACATATCCCTCCCTTAAACCATGGTTAATTACAGCTAAAAAACAAGGGAAGCAAAAGGTTTATTTTAGGCTAACTGAATAATTTGTGGCACCACTGTGTGTAATAAATGAGTATGCGCACCTCAACTATATCCCCATTGCCAGGCATATGTACCCCCTCTTCCCCTCCACAAGTAAGCTGGCAAATCTAGAGTATTCATTAACAAGGTTAGCACTCATGTAAGACGAGAGACAATGGAAGTTACTACAGTCCAACACCAGCACACAGTGTTTTCTATTAGTTTTGAAGTATGTGGCACTTACAAGGTACTAGGGGGCACCAATGTCATTGAGATGCATTGTGGTAATGGGGGGGGGGGGGAGGGGGGGGGTATCCACCCTTCCACTGGGAAAACATTGAAAAAAGGGATAAAGATGGTGCATTCTGGCACATTTTTGCATGGTTTAAGCTAGAGTAGGAGTGGTCTGCTTGTAGTGTCCGACAAAATACTCCATTAGTGCAATGAAGGAGCTTTATTTCAGCACTGCTCACAACAAGGCAAGATCAAAAAAAAGAACAATTGACTTTAGGATCATTAAGTCCCCTGCAATACAAGAGTGGCTGAAAAAATAACTTATTTGCTAAGAAAAAAAATCAATTAAATACTCTGCTGCAAAATATTCTCATTCACTTAAGTATACCCCCTACTGCTTTAAAATCACACATGTTATACAGGAGTAGTGTGCAAAACCTTGGGACCACCCCACTAAAAATGACCTTTGGAAGCTATAAACAAACTGGAATGTAAGCAAAGTCTGCATTCTAAAGAGGTTGAGTGCACAGATAGCTGAACTATGGAAGAATGCAGCAACCATCCATATATAAAATCAACAGTAGTTTAAATATTGTCTTTCAGAGATTATCCTTTATTTCATTTGATACTGAAGCTATTCATAAATAAGTTAGTATTCCTCAATTTAGTTGCATACTAGTACTCTTATTGCATACTGTAATTGGTAACTTGACAATTTATTTAGTTGATGCCTCGATCCAAGGTGACCCATCTATTTATTTATTAATTATTGATTGATTTATTTTGCTTCAGTCTCATAACTCAAGATATTTAAAAACAGACGATAATATTTATAATTTTAAAAACACAGGGAATTCAGGCTTAGGCTACTTGGACATGTACGGAATGAAAAACCAAAACAAGACTTATACTGTAGAGAGACCAAGCAGCTGAAGTTGCTTCTGAAGCAAATATATCAATACTGTGTTAACAGTGGGGGGGGTGGGGGGGGGGTGGAATGAAAGAATAGTAAAAGAAAACACTGTAGTTTAATAGAAATGTTTGATTTGCATCAAATAAAAATTGAGAACCCTGTCTCGACCTTACAAAAGACTCCAGTACTGACTGGTGCCAAAGGTACCTTTTGTAATAATACAGCAAAAGCAATATTTATAACAATTTGTGAATTTAAAAGAAAACAGACTTCAAAAAATACTATTATTCAATTTCTCCATCTTTTTGTGGGCCCAGCGTAACAAACCTACTGTTGGACACCAATGTGGAATATGCAGAGTTACAGATTCCCGCATCAAGACAATATTACAAAGACACAATTAATGTCACTGATTAATGAAAAGCATGGACTTTAACACAAACTGTGGTACAGACGTATCATATTCTGACAGTCACGCGAGCAGGGAATAAGTAATCTTATTTTGGATATATAGATATATTACAGAAAACTTACTTATATTCATGAGTGCAACAATACATCTTAATTGAAGTTACATGTCACAAATACCAGTTCTCATGACATGTGCACCGCTTGTCAAGATTTTTAAATAAATCTACTTCAAGCAATACTAATGCATTTGTTTGTATGTGTAGAACGTACTAAATTTTATTTTTTAAATGAACCTCAATAAAATAACTTTTCATAGCTCTTCCTCAGATCTCCCTCTCCCATTTGTCTTCTGCCATCAGCTGACAAGGGATCAGCCGATATCCCAGCATGCCTTTCTTAAAGAAGCCTCTATACATGACATTCTCTTTTTTAATCTTACCTTAGAAGCTGGCTTCTTATTGTTAGGCTCTTGTTTAGGTTGTGGAGGTCCTTGCTGTTTATTTAAAAATAAATAGATACATAAATAAATAAATACATACACAGAATTACTTTAAGCCTCAGATATTATTTCCAAAGGAGGCATGATACTGCAATTTACAATCAACCACCAGTGTACTTCTGTATTCTTCAAGAACACAAAAGAACACATGATATTTCATCTATTTTTCAATACAGCAAAAAACTAAATAGTGCTCCCCTTGTGTGTTTTATTTTCTATTATAGTCTTTGGGAAGGAACCAACAACATATACATAACAGTAGAGGGTTACCCAAGCGAACTTTTTTTGTCATTTTATGTATGCCTGCCCATGGACAAATCAGGTTTTAAAAAAATAAAATTGTCATTGTTTCAATGTAAAAATAAGCAAATATAGGTTAGATTTAAGACAAAAAATCTAATGTAAGTGTGGGGAAATTCCAATATTCAGGATTAAAAAAATAAATAAAGAAGAAAATCAAAACAAGATCGATTATTATTTTGTTTAAATGAGGGTACCCGTGCTAATTGAGATGTATCTATCCAAGAGGATGCACAGTAAAAACATCAGCAAATTAGTACAGATCTTACCTTTTCATATAAATATGCGTTAAATAGGATTAGAATTGCAAGACTATTATTCTGTGTTTTAGCAGAAGGCCATTGTTTCTCTGCAGATCATCTTACAACCAATGCAGAGTTCTGGAGGCATTTCCTAGTATCTAGTCTATTGCAGCAGACCTACAGCATAATTATTACTACATCATCATCATCCTTACAAATTATTTGTTTACTTAGCAGACACCTTTATCCAAGGCAACTTACAGAGACTAGGGTGTGTGAACTATGCATCAGCTGTGAGTCACTTACAACAACGTCTCACCCGAAAGACAGAGCACAAGGAGGTTAAGTGACTTGCTCAGGGTCACGTAATGAGTCAGTGAGTGAGCCGGGATTTGAACCGGGGACCTTGTGATTACAAGCCCTTTTCTTTAACCACTGGACCACACAGCCTCCTATACAAATAACACAAACCCTAAATTACTGTAAGGAACAAAGACAATTCCGCCACTTACAGCTAAGATTCTTGAAGATCTTCTTGTTGCCTAAAAAACAAAAGACAATGCCAATTAAGAATAAAAAGACCATCAACAAGTCATTACAGCTACAATGACCATGCACAGGACTAGGAGTGTTAGGACTGCATGCCAGTCAGGTGATAAAGTGAATTTTATTGAACTGTGTGGGAAACTTTCCCCTTGGGGAAAACGGAAGAAATTATTTTTTTTACTCCGGTTTGCATGAGTAATTTAACATTGCATAGGAGAGGTCTGTCAGCTTCCAGGAAACTGCTACATGCATCTTTCAAAAGGACAGAACACTGCCAATATGTTCACAGCAAACCTGCACACAGCCAATCGCATGAGCATATCTCAAAAATACCAAAAGTGCTTACTGCAGCATGCAAATATCATCTGGTACCTAAATGTGAATCAATGGAATAAAATGGTTAAATAATACTTTAGTGTGTGGTGTTTGCCTGTGAGACTGACTGTGATTGGTATATTTAGGGTTTGTTGTATCTTAATATAAAATAAACTTAAATATAATATAAATACAAAATACTGCGTTTGTATTTTTAACAGTATTAGCAATAAAGTGTGTCTCTGCAAGCATACGTGATTTTTTTTTGTTTTTAATCCCATGATATGGAAATGTATTTATTTTTGTTTTTTACATTCAACTGTAGGCCTATTTATTCTCCAGAACTACGTGTATGTATTACTTTAAGAATGGACAAGAGCCACACGAATGACGATGTTTTGAGTTGTGACTGGTAACACTTAGTGACCAGTTACTGTGATGGGCAGCAGTTTTTCTTTGCTGAAACATTGACAAATTTGGCTACAATGAAGCTACCATGAAGTATACTTTCTATTTATTTTCTGTAGATAAAACATATATAAGACCATTATTTTAACATTTCAATTGGTGTGCTATGTCAAGATAACAAAGGATGTCATAGATGCTGCACATCAGGTTCTCAGGAGGCAGAAAGAGAATTTCTCTGGCATAACTGTTTGGGTTCTGGAATGTACAAGTCCTTCTTTTGTGTACAAAATACCCTTGAAAGGTAGAATGATATTGACCACCACTAGCTTTTTTTCTTCAAAATTAGCAAGTACACTTACCGCTGGCTTTATTACTTTTTTTGAGTCTTTGCCATCAGCAACTTCCTCAGACTGTGAAGAAAAAAGTAAAGCATCATAGTTAAATATCTCTCTCTCTATCCACATGGATGGACTATTCAAATTATTGAAAGAAATGTGGACTTTAGGTTACCCAAAGGTTAAGTAAAAGACAGTGGCGAGCAAAACTAAAGAAACTTCTTTGTGAACAAACATTTCAACAGATATATGTTCTGCTTTGGCACGGATAGAAGTAATAGAAAAGAGGACACTGGTCTACCAGCATAGAAGGTAGAATTATTTACTTAATTAAAAAGTTAAAACTCTCCTGCTCGGAGTCTTCTCTTCCGTTTCCAGGGATGGAAATAAGACTCCCATTGCACAGCAGTTTATCCCATTCCAGGTTTTAATATGTGCTCTATTAGCCCCAGTGTATAGGTAACATGCTCAGGTGTGTTATTAAAGTCATATTAAAACCAGGAATGGTTCAAACTGAAGAACAGAAAAAAGGTGGCTGTAAGACTTATCCTTATATTTATTATTTAACTACACATCTACAGCAGCGCACAGTTCCCTTGCTTAGGAGGCTTGGTGGTCCAGTGATTAATGAAAAGGGCTTGATACCAGGAGGTCTCCCGTTCAAATCCAGCCACTCACTGTGTGTGACCCTGAGCACGGAGCTTAACCTTCTTGTGCTCTGTCCATGGATGAGATGTAAAACCAAGGTCCTATTGCAAGTGTCTCTGCAGGAGCATTTGTTGATCCATAGTTCACCCCCTAGTCTCTGTAAGTCCCTAAATGACTAATAATTATTATCTTCCCCGTCATGCAAATAAATACCTGTCTATATCTTCCACCCATGTCTGCCACTCCTAACCAATGGTAAGAAAGAAACTATAGTGTTAAAGTACCTAAGGAGATTTCCTGATTTTACTGGGCTCTACTGTGAAATCCCTGTCTTGTTCTGCAAGACAATTCGTCTACAGACACAGCACTAACATTACTATGTGTTACGACGTAACCCCCTCAGGTTGCTTGCAGAACGAGTAGTTTTGTGTCTGCCGACTCTTCTCCACGCGCACTTGGGTTTGACTGGCTCTCTAATCCCTACCCCCACTGTGACCAGCCCTGTGTTTCTCTCTTCTGATTGACACTAGAGTTGGTTACATACGGGTCTGTAATAGGAGGGGAGGAGGAGGAGGCTGTAGGTTTAAATATGGCTTTTTTTTCACCCCACCATCAACCGATTAAGAAACAACAAATTCGCCTATGAACTAAAAAGGACAGCAGACCAACTTTGCACCAATACACACCAACAGTACGTCGACTGTACTGCTTTGCTCAATACATTGCCTGTACCGGCGTGGCTACGTGCAAAATGACATTCACTGGGCACACAAGTGAACTCGGAGCCGCTTAACAATTCAAAGAAAAAAAAAAAAAAATGACATTGGGTAATACAACAACCACTTACTACCATCATGGAGGGCAAGGCAAGTCCTGAGTGAACAAAAAACAATGCCACGTTCTAAACGCAACTAAACCAGTTTCTTCAGTGTATTTTTGTATGCATTTTTATTTATAATTACAAAACAAGAAGGGTGCTTTAAAAAAAAAAAAAAAAATATATATATATATATATATATATATATATATATATATATATATATATATATAATCAATTCACCTGTTAGGCATATCTAACTAGTTATAGCTCAATATATATTTTTTCTAACCAAAGCACTAGTGCTGTTAAATTTAATAAACACACACGCATTACTTACCCTCCTCTTCGGCATGTTTTTGGCGTTGTAAAATAAAACTTCAAAAGGTATAAGACGTTCTGCAAAGATCGACCGAGGCACGAGTTTCTAACTAACACAGAAATACAGGATCAATACCTAAACACCTCCAATCATAACATGTTAATAATATGCAGTCCTCCAACTCTGCCCCTTGTCACCCATTGGCCGGTAACACAAAATAGGGTTACCGTATCGCATATGTTAATCACTTAGCCTGGTCCATTGGTTCTGAGTTGATTACTGGTCCTCTATGTTGTTATGATTGGTCGTGAGAGCCACATTTCCAAATATTCTATTGGTTAAGATAAGAATAACTAAAGAGTAAGAATGTGTGCACTACCAATCAATGCGAAGCAGTATTGACGCATTTGTCTGTGGTTAAGAATGTGGTGACTTATTCTAGTAGCAGCTATAACCGTAGTGTGAAAGCGACGTTTTCTCAATTTAAAAAACTATATATATATATATATATATATATATATATATATATATATATATATATATATAAACACACACAATCAGTAACCCTATACAAAACCAAGTGCAAGCCCTGCAATGACAGCCATTTACTCACAATTAATTACTTGAGTGACAGAAAATAATAGATGTTTGATTGGTCATTCGTGACGATGTATAATAAACGACCTTTCTGTTTTGAGATGCTTTGTAGGTTGTTATGTTTGTTAGACATTTTAGAATAGCAGTAACAATGGATGGAAATAGTGCGTGTCTCAAATATATTTTATATTGAAATTCTCCACGTGACTTGATTTTCTATTACTGAGAAATATATATATTTCTCAGTAATAGGGCAATTTGAACGCGAAAAAATGTGCAAAGCAAAAAATGAGTTTGTTTAAAATTTTAAATCCTCCCCCTTTCCTTTTAATGGCGCTTCTCTATTTCGTTGTTTTTAATGTATTGATGTGTAAATCAGATTACTCGTAAAGTTACGTGTCTTTATTTCTGCAGCGTCAGCCAGCATCTACTTTTGATACAGAGAAGACTCAACGCTAAGGATACACCCTTCCCTGAGGACTGATTTTGAATGTATTCCTAAGCAACACAGCTTTATGGTTTGAGGTGGTTTCCCATATGGCCAGTTTCATGTGTTTTTACCTAGCTTCTGCTGTTTGCTGTATACCCTGGGGATTTTGTGTGCAATAGATTGTCGGTATCAGAGAGTTTAATGCTTAATGCCAGCAAACTACTGTAGTGGTGTAAAGATCTTAAAATACATTCAGATAAAACAAATACATTCATGTAACAGGGCTGCAAATTTGGCGCTATGACACCAGGGTACCTCCTTATTATTATTATTATTATTATTATTATTATTATTATTATTATTATTATTATTATTATTTTGTATTCCTTTACTGTAACACAAAACACTAAAAACGAATTGAAGAGCAGGGGAAGGGGCTTGATCAGGGCGTGTTTCATAATTTAGCACCAGTAAGGCTCTCTGGTGCTAAACTTTCAAAACAGTTTAGCACCAATTTTCAAAACGATTTGCAGCCCTGATATAATCTCCACATATCCTAAGCTATAAAATTGTTTTGGTATCACATTTTATGCTCTTATCATTTTGAGATACACCTTATATCTGTTATCTCTTCAAATATGTCCAACACTGACAGCAGTTTCTTCTGTTTTTGGTGTTGGTTATTTTAGTCAGGGCTGTTTTTGGTGGTGGTTATTTTATTTTATTTTTTTTAATGTTATTTCCTGTAAAACAAAAGAGAATTAGAAAAATACTAAGATTAAAGCATACAAGAAAAGGGAATTAAAATATAGTGTAGTGACACCTGCTCTGAAGAGGCCAGGCAGGTGCAGCTGTTATTCACAAGAAACAACCCTTCCAGTCAACCTGCTCTTCACTCAGCAATAAAACCAGTCACCAGGCTACTTGATTTACACCAACGAATGAAGAGTGACATGTCCCTCGCTACAGTATTAAAATATTTATTTCTAAAGTGTCCATTTGTGAGGGCCTGCTGTATAAATTCAAGTCCAGGCTTCACTGAGTCAGTACTGAATGCAGTCCATCGCAATTTAAAAACAACAATCAATCACTATAAGAAGGTAAAAGCATACCCTATTTAAAGAATATCCTAGTAAAGAAAAAAGATAATCAGGCAGATACATGATAAAGCTACAAGACACTCGGTTCTGGTTTTATTTTAATGATCGATATAGTGGTGAATATGAATACTGTGGCCCTAGAATTTATTGTTTCAGTATCATTTCACTGGATTTTGTTAATAAGTGAATCAATGAATTACCACTGGGGGAAACCCCAGCTGATATTAGAGTGTGTGTGTTTAAATTACACTGTTCAGAACATTAGGATAGACTCCCTGTCTGTATGAAACCCCTAGTAAAAATCGCCTTTTAGCTTATATTCTATGCTAAATATTTTTACTGTTTGTTTATTTGTACAGAATGTTGTTTATGAATAGTTATGCTGGATAGAGTTTATAAGCATATTTGTGTTGCTGTCAGACCTGTGTTGGAAATCAGTTTTATTCAGTTATTGTTTTGTAAGAATCTCATTAAATAATATTCAATAATACTTAATCATGTTTGCGTTAGCTTAATTGTATTTGTCTCTGTAGGCATATTTGCAAACATCCAGTGCACATGTGTCTCATACTCAAGGGATCAATAAAGACTGGCAATTCACATGTGTTCTGTAACCAAACAATACAAACAACTGGGAGAATCTTGAAACCTTGTAAAATAAGTGGGTTGTATGGTTTAAAAAATGCTGGTTATTTATTTAGAAACTGTTTGCTTTAATGCTGTTAAAGGTATTTCAGGTTAATGTTTTAAGTTACCTTACATCAGCTCATCTAAAATTCAGCAATGGCTCAAAAGATATTAGTGAGTAATTGCGCTGCAGATCTAGTATGTATTACGCTAAGGAAAATATAAAACTATGTTTTTCTGTGATGTGCCCATGTAATCACAATATGAATGTTGCACTGTAGAATTTATGCTTTAAACACTGTATTAAAGAGCATATTCATAATTTACTTCTCTCGAGACATTTAATGCTTGGAAGATATCACACTGAGAGGAATGTAAGTGATGACCCCCAAAGTTTATAGTTTCATTTTTTTTGTGTGTGGTTGGTCGCCATGAGCAGAGCTATCTCAGGTGATGAAGTGAGCAGAAGGAATGAGCATGCATTGATAATACTGAATGTGTACAACACCATAATGGAGACAATATAAGGTTGGCAAGTACCAGTAGGCATGCTGCGTAGGATTAAAGATACGTATACATATCATTTCAACAGCCACACTACTTTACAAGACTTAAATGATGAAGCCCATACCTGAAGCTTGTGGGATGGTATTGCAGCCTTACTTTGAGGACTCTATTACACACAGCAGCAGTCTGTCTTCTTACTGTGGTGGTGGATTAAGAAGTATTTCACTGGAGCTGTTTAAAACAGATTTGCTCTTCTGCTCCTTAAGTTGGTCATCTACTATTGGCTACAGTATAGCCAATAGTAGATGACCAGTTGGTTTATCCGAAAAGATTTTGTTAAATGGCTGTTACCAGCTGACATGATGAACATTCCCTCAATCAGTTGACAAGGCTTGTCTACAGAAGGCTCTCTCTCTCTCACACACACACACTGCAATGAAATGGTATAATGCTGGCACATTTGCTAAAGAAGAGCACAGTTCTTGCAAGTCATACCACTGCTAACATACCATGACTATGATTCCAGGTTTCATTTAATGATATGTCAAAATGTAAATGTAGTAATTACAGTAATCAACTAAACCTATGAAGTAGTATCCCTTTCAGCTTCCCAGGTTACTGAAAACGACCCAAGACCATACACATGATCATAGGCAATACTGAATTTCTGGTTGCCCCTTACTGTATGTGCAGTTAATAGGATTCATGGGAAACAAGGACAATGATGAACAATACAAAGTAGAAAACTTTGAATGTATTTAGGTATACATAGCTAGCAATTATACAGCAAGTATGATTATAGGATTTATTTTTCACTTTAATCTTGTAAACTCAATTTCTGAGAGGATTTTGTTTGCTATTGTATATACATCCTATTGTCAGAACATTCTAAAGATGTGTGTGAAGTCATGAATCAGAGTTATTTGTTCATAAACTCATGTGAAACAGTACAATTTGAATGTGAGGTCAGATGAGAGAACTCCAAATTCTTCCACCAGCGAGAACCTGCTCTAAATGCCACAATAGAAAATACTGTTGGGGTAACAAAATAGACACAAATGGGCTCTGATCTTTATTTTCAGAAGACAACGTGTGTGCTTTTGTATCTCACTGCACAATAGTGCACCATCAGGAATGTGTTGGAAAGAACAGGATAAACAAAAGATCTCTGTATTGTTCTCTCAGGCATCAGCTACAGTACATGGCCAATGTGAAGTGTGTCATACAGAAACATAGGAAAGTGCAATTATACAATTTGGCCAAAAAAGTTAAAATACATTTAACTAAAATACAGCCTTTTCAAGACAACACAAAACAATAGTCACATGTTAACATACACACAATAACCACTATGGAAACATGGCTCACTCTGGAAAAAATGTGTAACATGTTTTTAATTTTTTTTAATTATCTTTAATACAAACATAATTCAACACATTCACTATTATAAAGTGAAATTGCTGGAAGTATTTTGTCTTGCTAAAGAGCAATAAAGCCTAAGCAAGCAGACACACATCTCTCGATTTTCCAACTAATGTTCCTGCTTGTTCAGAATCCTTGTTTCATATGTAGTACAGGGACAGGGTGTTAGAGTGTACATAATACATTTAGCATTGTGACAAGTAGCACAAAAACAAAATTGTCTCTCTGCATTATTATTGCTGGAAATGCACTGAAAAATGGTTGTTTGCTTTATAATGATGCTTACATTATTCATCTTAACCACAGGGGGAAATTCTAACTACTTTTCTGTGCAAATCAGTCAATTAAATTACGACACATATGGTATGTTTACTGAGAGCAGTTTGACGCAGCACCTAAAATAATCTTCTATTAAGAAATAAAGGAAATTACTCCACATCTGAACTAAAGGCTCTTTTAAAAATCCTAATACTTAATTTATGCTTGATCTAGGAAGATTTTTAATAAAGTAACATTATGTTCGTGTGTGACTATGTCATCATGAAGTGATGTGGCACTGGCATACGATACAAGCTGTTAGTAAACAGAAGTTGGGAAAAGAACACAAACACATGACTCCATTGTCACATAAAACTTCCACTGTCAGATTATAGTCAGCCAAAACATCACTAACCAGAAACAAACTGTAATCATAAAGCATTTATTTAAAATCACATTTTTAATCATGTTTAACAAAATGACATCCAATCTGAGAATACAGGTAATACAAATATACATATATTGAAAAAGCTTATAAACCACAATAAATGTAATCTTCTAATTTAATGGAATGGTATGTGAAATCCACAGCTATTACAGTAATTACAAAATGTGTCTAAAAAAATCCATTGTGTCTCTCCCATATTCCTGAAATATTATGAATACATTGTCTTGAATTGTGTTGTCCGAGTCATTTTTCTTGAGCATGCATTTTGGTGTTTCCCCAAGGAAAATAAACAAATTTTGATATGGAAATAAACATCTACTCTGTTATCAAATTTGTGAAATAGAACAAAACAATTTTTTCACACACACGTATATATTTTCCATGTAAAAAATATTGATTGGTTGTTTGCAAAGAAATGTCACAAAATAAACCAATTACAATCATAATGATCAATTTTAAAATTCAGGTTACAACAACAGCAAAGTTACTAAAACAAAAATTACAACTATATCTTAAAACACCTATTCCATTATTTGTCGGTATATTTTGACATTTAAAATTGATTATTGTGCCAGGTTGGAAAAGGTTGATTCCCTGTTACTGGACTTTAGCGTGTCACTGTTCTCATTATAACCTATTTAATTGGGTCTTTTTAGTTGTCGTTGATATTTGCTGCTGTTATTGTTACATATATTGCACTGGTTTATTCTGTAATCATTTTCTCCATTGGAATTATGAAAACAGAAGTCAAACAGAAAATCTACTTTCTGTACATCTCCAATACTCTGGTTTCCAAAAGGCAGTTAATTACAAAACTCAACAGTGGATAGGGTTTTTTTTGTTAACCTTACACAATTCATATATCTGATGTTGCAGAAAGGCAGGTAAGCAATATTCAGGAGTGGGTTAAATTAAAGCAAAGTTTCAGATGTAGAATACCATCTCATAATATATATATATATATATATATATATATATATATATATATTACCATTAATAATTTAATCAAAACGAGTATCAGTAGTTCCCAAGATCTAGCCTTCAATTGCTCAATGAATCAGATGTCAGTACAGTGAAAATGTAGGCTACCATGACCTACGGTCACTTTACCTGGGATCATTTATTGTAGCAAATCCCCACGCAACTTTCATTACATTTAAGTGACTGATTATCCCAAGTGAAGATTATGTGACAACTATCCAACCAAAAATGTAAAAGAAATGGCCCTATCAAGTTTAATTTAAATTGGGGGGGGGGGGGGGGGGGGGGATTTATAAATTTCTTCATTGAAATTAAATATAAATTGCTACACTATTTCCAATTGTGTTCATGTGGGACACAATTCAGGACAACCAAACAGCATTCCCCACTGACCACTCAAATGGAACACATAAAACATTCCAAGTAATAGTATTAGTGTTTATCTTCAACCAATGAAATCTTCATTTAAAACACAAAATTTTAAATCTGATTGTTGATGCCTTAGATTGTCTGGCTAATCCCTACCTTCCTGTAGCTACGTTCACCTTCAAAAGATATGAAATCTGCACAACAATAATAACAAATACATATGATTTGGCTCAATTGTAAGTACTGTCACAAATTGGATGCTTAGTAGCTCAAAATTATTAAATCAGAGCCCTCCAATCTTCCCTTAAATAAACCATCAAGTGCAAATAGAAACTACAAGTAACAAATGCGTTTCCAAAATATTACCAGTTACACACACTAGCTATCATACAAGTGACATGTAAGCAGCTTATTCCTTCATAAGGCATTTACTATATTTATATATAATCAATAAAAAACCTTCTACAATATAGAAATTATTTCTAATTTGCAGGACTATTTTGAAATATATCAGAATGCTGTAAAATATTACAAATCTGTTTAAAGTATAAGTTCTTCTATTTCATCCTCTAAAGAATTGATGGCCCTTACTGCAGGTCTGTCTGCTGCAATGTGTGGCCGGCTCATGTTGGCGCTTGGTGTTTTGCCCACATTAAAGAATGGATAGTTATCTTTCTTCTTGGCTGGGCTGCTTTTCTCCCATGGGAAGGCTCCACCGGTGTCCTGAGTGGTCTTGCTTGCTGCAGGCAGATTCAAAATTTCTAAAGTAGAGACGTCGACATTGGCACTGGCACCAAACAACTGTTGCATCAGATTTGATTTCTTGTTATTCCCAAAAGCGGTGTCAAAGTTGTCCTTGTCCTTCTCTTCAGGGCTTTCACTCTTTTTGCTGGAAAGCCCAGTCCTTCCGGATGTCTTCCCAAAAGAAGGAGCGTAGCTGCCAAATGTGAGGTCCTCACTGGAGTCCACGGTCTTGATGGCTCTGCGACCGGAAGAGTCAGGCTTCTTGATGGAGTCGCTGCTTCTGTGAGATGGAACGCCGCTATGGAGGTTGTTCACCGACTCAGAGAACTTTAAGATTTTCTGTGTTTGGTCTGCCTGAGAGTGGGTCGCCGGTTTGGTGCTGGAGAAATCTGAGAAGATATCAGGGCCCTGGTTCTCGAGGTCGACCTCCCTCATCCTGGCCAAGAGCAGGTCCTTCTTACGCCGCTCTTCCTCCAGGCTCTGCTGGTCCTGGTTCTTCAGCTTCCTCTCCCTCTCCTCCTGCTGCTGCTGGTACAGTTCCTTTTCTCTCCTCTTTCGTTCCATTTCTTCCCTCTCCCACTCTGTGGAACAGGCAGACAAAACGGACAGTGTGACATACATGCGTACATTATAAAACCGCAATCAAAAACTGTCACTGCAGTTAGTTATCTATTGAAAGTGTTATAAATACCTATTTTATACTGGGTATAGATGTGATTCATAGCTCATGTCTAAGACACACAACTGTAAAACAATGTCTTTTCTTCACCTTCCCTGAGTCTCCTAGCTTTGTCCTCCAGTGCATGCTGCTCCTGGTCCCTCCTCAGTTTCTCCTCTCTCTCCTTCTCCCGCTCCTGCCTCTCCTTGGCCACTCGCAGGCGCTCCGCTGCCTCCCTCTCCTTGTTCTCTTGCTCCTGACAAACAGAGTAAGCATCTTAAATAATGCCAAACAAACAGAATATTATTATATTAGGTTTTATTCAACGTTGTAATTTAATAAAACTAGACCTGGGGTCAGTTAGAATTATACTTACAATTGCAGCAGAATTGTTTGCTGAAATTACAATTACAATGTGATTTTGTTCAATTACAGTTACAATTATGCAATAGTAATTGCAATTAAACTAAAAAGTAACATAAATAGCTACACACATAACATGTTTACTCTGTTTATTCTACCAAGCAATACAGAAACATACTATATAATGTTCGCAAACAAACTAGGTCACTAAAAGTGGTTGAAAATATGAGAAGAATGTATGCTCAATGTAAAACACAACATGGAACTGTGAATGATTAAGCTTGGAAAGGTGTGTAATTGAACTGTAATTAGTCAATTATATGATAATTACAATTACAAATACAGGTGTGTCAAGGTTCAACGACAATTACAGTTACAAATGCATTGTAATTGCAATTAATTACAAATTACACAATTACAATTGGAATTGACCAAATGTCTGAATAAAACTGCAAAGAAAAGTTTTTCCCATGTTACCCTTTTGATGTCTTATTGCGTGGAAATTCCTTTTTCTAACAATAACAGGTAAACCCTAACCTTTATAATTTTGCGCTGTGGTGTCTTTCTGACTGATGGACCAGAGACTGTTGCTCTGCCCTGTACAGCTTGATGACTCTTATCCTGTAATGGAAGGGAAGGCAACTGTTATAGAACTCACTTTCTTACTTACAAAATCAATGCTTCTCGTGCCAGGGAACTAGAACTGAAGAGAAGCTCCTGAACTCAGCGTCAAAGAACCTTAACACAACTGAATAATGTGACTGTAAGATATTGTACCTATTCTTTAAATTATTTTAAACAGAGTAAAATGTGCATTAAATGAACCTTGTCACAATGTGTAATCACACAAAGGTATTCATGGATATAAGTGGTAAAAGGAATGTTTGCTTTGTTTTAATTTAGTATGGTAATAAAAGCCTCATAATCCAATTTAAAGATAAACTTTTTGTTAATAATTATTTATTATACACCATCACAACCTTTCCAACCAACCAGATTGCTCTGTTGCAGTTGATTCCGTCACAATACACTGCTGGCTTTGATTTAAAGAGTATATAAAATGGAACTGATTATTTCCCCCGTCACTATGACAACCATGCAGAAGAGAGCAAACTAAAAAGCAAAAACGTGTAGATGTATTCAAAGTATACGTGAATAAAAACCAAAAGAAAGATGACAAAACATGTTTCAAGGTAATGGTGTACAACAGCGAAGATTTGTTATTAAGAGCTGTGAACTTGGAGGTAAACATCCCAGCTTTATTTGAATTCAGAATGTTTACCTCCTTGTACACAACACTTAACAACTGGATTTTCGCTAAATTAAACTACAGTCAATTCTCGATTATCTGGGCTAATGGAAGGGGGGGGTGGGGGGGGGGGGCCTGGATAATGCAAAACCTATAACAACTTATTAAAAACATATACAATATACTGTACTTACTTTATAGTTTCTTAAAATAGTCTGTCATTCTTGATTTTTTCAGTGATTTCCTCTTTGACAAACCACTTGAAGAATCGGACATATGTATGAAATCAACTCTTCCTTCTTTCTGAAATTACGAACCCTGTTCACCAATTCCATATTACACTGAAACTTGATTTACAGCACTGCCTTTTTCCAGGTTTTCAACTATTTCAAGTTTTTCTTGAATTGTTAAAACCACGCGTTTTCTTGACGACCTGTTTGCAGTCACAATGGCACCGAGTCACTGACCTAATAATGGAACACACCTGTATTTTTCTTCCTTTTTTGCAACTATGGTAAATCCGCAACCTGGATTATCCACCCACTGATAATTGAGAGTTGACTGTACATTATTATGTATGCAAATAAATAATAAAGCAACTTGCCTTCAATGAAAAATAATCATCTTCTTCTGGATCTATTGTCTCATCAGTAATAGCAGGAGGTGGAGGAGGAAACTCAACGGCCAACAAGTTCTCATCAGTCTGCACTCCTTTTGTAGTGTTCCGGTTTAGTGCTGCATTTTACAGAGAACCGTTGAAGTCACTTTGACACTTTATTTGGGCCTCTATTCACCAATACATTATATAGAAGAAGAAAAATACAAACAAATGGATTTAGTAGGACTGATACATCTGTCAACGGTCTGTGGAATAGAATTCCATGTGGTGGCTTTGCTACTGTACTGTACAGTATGTGCAAAGGACACTTTACTGACAGATTCTATACATTCCTGTTATATCTAAGACTACAAAACAACAAACACATTACCTTTCTTTCTTTGGGTGATGTCAGTGTCTTTCTTAGGAGATGGTTTCAGCATCCGATTAGCATAGATGTTTTTTGTATCAAGTTCCCTTTCCTTTTCCTAATTTAAAAGAAATTTTAAAAAAACACATAACTCTTACAACTACTGTATTTTGGTACATATAAAAAGAAGCTTTTAATTGCCTTTTTATTTTTGTATTGTACCATTTGTATGATGTTTGCAATCATTCTAAGAGATTATTATTGCAATTAGCCAATTATTGTTTTTTGTAATACTGTAAAGCCATTGTTTGCTAAACTAAAATCATTTTTGGCACAAATATCAAATTCCACTAACAATACATACTTCATATATTGCAACTGGTCGCCAACATTTCTGTAGAATAGGTTTTATGGGTGTGATTCGCCAAATATTTTGGTTGCCAATATTTATGGCTTTACAGTAAGTCTGTGGTAGGTGCTTTGATGATGGGCTAAATTCTCAAAGCTAATTACTCCAATTCATCATTAACACATTTTTTGTCTGAAATAAACAAAACATAATTTGCATTTCTAAAATGAATAATAAACAACTTTATTAGGTATGTTTCTACTATGTTGCAAATCTAGCCGTATGAGTTCAGAAGCTGTTCTTCAGTTCTAGTTAGCTGCTGAAGACAACTGTAATGTAGGCTACATCAGTTCTTCATACTGGTGCAGAGAAGTGTACTGCCAGCAAAATGCTTCTGTTTCTGAATCAGCAGCATGGACAGGATAGGCATGTCTGTTACCTGATATTGAAAAGGATATGAGTTCAGAGCAGAGGGAGAGGATGCGGCGGGAATATGTACCTTGAGTTTGTGGCTGAGTCGCTCCAGTTCGTCCCGCATGTTTTTGGCATCCTCCTGAGCTTCATGTGCTTTCTTCCTCTCTGCTGCAAGTTGCCTCTGAAAACTACTGTTGCTCAACTCCAAGTTTTTCTCCAGATCCTGACAATTAACACAGAAGAACATATGAAATGGTGCAGACTGAGAACTAGGAGCTTCAAACTCAGACTTCCTGGGGGCAGGCCATTTTTTCCACACAGGTAAAAATGTTGGTGCAAGATCAATCCCTGAATGGCAATTTCAATGTGTTTATTTATTTAAATGCAGTACGGATAATGGAATCATGAAGACAGTGTTTAGTTGCAATCTCTTTGATACATAATCAAGTAAAATTACATGTTTCGTACGAACATATATTTTTTCAATGATTTGCCTGTGATGTTTACTGTTTTGCAAATTGCTATAGTGCTATGATGTTATTTGTAAGTTGTTTTGTTGCTGATTTACATAGTGGCTTTTTACTATTGGTGCATTGGGCTGATGTAGTATGATTTGTCAACTTCATAATCATGTCTTAACTGCTTACTCCTTGAACAACAAAACAAAATGGTTAAAACCACTTGATTATGTACCAAATAAGTACGAATGTCCTGAAAAACGGAAGTTATTACCTAGCTTCAGCACATTGGGGGCACCACTAAAACAAGTATGAATACACATTAATCTAGAAACTGGACTACAAAAGTCCAACAACCACAATTTAGTAACAAAAGTAAATTTAAAATAAATAGAATAATATACAGTACCTGTGTGTGACAGACTGGCAAGAAATGTACCCAGTGGGGTTCTGTTTACATCAATAGAATAAAGGGAGCGAAGCTCGAGTGGTTCATAAATGTGAGAAATCCCCAGGAGTGATATTCTGTGCTTCCTAATGTGCCACTCTCAATGTGCATATTTTTATTATATATACAGCAGAGTGACATGTTGTTTCCAATAGTATCAAATTTACTTCAAGTATCTCATCAAAATAACTTCTAAGGAGACTGGTGTCAGTCATTTACTAAAGGAGGTGGTTTATGACTTGTTTTTGGTTTATGTAAGAACATCCTCCCAATAAAAACCGTATACCACGAACGATCATTCAGTTTTCTGTTTATACCACAAGCATATATTTAAAATAAATAGAAATAACATGTGTACATTTTCTATATTAAATGAATTATTCAGCGATTATTTTACCTGGCGGATCTTTACTTTCAGTGTCAACAGACTATGCTTCAAACAATATTGTTTGAACTACCGACATGCAGCTCCGTCCTGAATTTCAGCAGCACAGCACTGGATTGGAATGTAAACACTTGATCAAACATGCTAATGACATTGTGTAGCACAAACTGATAATGGTAGCATAACTCTGTCTGTCCATATATTTATTTGCGTTTAAAAATTAATAAATAAACTCTTGGAGACTAATCATTTTGTTTCCAAGTGATTCCTTAATCACATTTACATTTAAGATATTAGTATGACAGGACATAAAGTGACCAAAAAAATCTCCTCCTTTTTGTTACAAATGTACATACAAAATTCAAGCCACAGTTCCTAAGATACAGCCTTCATATGCACTAGCATCACATGCCAGAAATAATGAAGACCTACAATTTCAGATTTGAGCTTTAAAAGCAGGGTTTGAGTGAGAATCCCAGACTCAACTGGAGTCACATTCTAGATAAAGAGAGTACCTTAACCCTCCTGTCGTTGTCTTCCAGTCGTGCGTCCGCCTGGGCCAATTTTCGGGCCAGCTCATCCCGCTCAGCTAGCTGCTTATCCTCAGCCAGCTTGCGTAGTTTCTGCAGGGAGGACTTGATGCAATACAGCTCCTCCTCCGAATCCTTGAGCCGCCTTTCAGTGGTGCGCTCCTTCTCCTGCGACTTGCGCAGCCGCTCCCTGAGCGTGCGCACTTCGTTACTGTGGCTGGATATGAGCTGCGCAATCTCGCTCTCCGTGTCCTCAAACTTGTTGAGGGCCTTCTCCTGCCGGTGCTGCAGCCGGCGCAGCACCTTGTTCTCCTTCTGCAGCTCCTCCAAGCGCAGCTGCTGCTCCGACATCTCGTTCTTCAGTTCGTTTATCTTCAGAAGCCGTGCAGACAGCATGCGTTTAGTCACGAGGTCCAGGTCCTTGGGCAAGGGCTCCTTGTTCAGGCTCTGGGAGCGGAAACCCCACTTCTGCAGCCCCCTGGTTTTGTTTGTGAGGTTTCTTGTGCCTTTCTTCTTCAGTCCTGCAGAGGGCGAACGGAAAGCAAAGGGTGGCGTCAGTAACAAAAACTGGATAACAGGATGGTTAAATACATTGTATTTATGCAAGGTTGTTGAGGGTATTGTAACACACAGATATCCTTTCACAACTTTTTCAGTTTTAATGAAGGCACTATTATAAAGTGGCTTTTATAAAGTACCAAACTGCCTATTTGGTGATATAAACAGTGACCAGACTAATAAAACATAAATAGTGGTCATTGCCTATACCTTTAGTTCACTAAGATCTGTACTAGGAAGCTGAGACTGAAAAGCGTTAGATTTGTATTAGAAGCAAGCTAAAACGTCACATACTGTAAATGGCACACCATGGTGGTCGGTATTGGGATAAGAAACCTCTCTACTGCACTGACTTGCATCCAAAGAGTAAAATAGTCGTTTGCAGTCTAAAAATGTCACTGGAGGAAAAGTAGTAGCTTACCCAATTTGTCATTTTATTACAGGAAGAGAAATCCTGGGATAACATTGGCTGAAAAGTCAACAAACTAAGGAACATTTGTCACAGAATATGCAGTGCAGCATGAAATCTAATCATTACTGTTGAGGTTATTAGGGAAATGTGGCCGCCATGAAAACAAGATGAGCAAATGCAGTTTAAATCAAGGAAAATGTAATATCTGTATAAATAACAATGCACCATATTAATAGAACCTTAAGGCAGATAGCTGTTGTTAAAGGGTCAGCAACTTGACCTCTACTGAGCTTCTCGCATCAACATCCAATTAATGCTACTTTTGCACTCATTATGCACCAACATGCATGAAGACGAGTTACACTGTCACTGAATCCTCAGGATTTGTTTCAGTGAAAAATTAGGTCAGATTTCTAAAAATAGCCAGCTATCAAAGAAAGGATAGAAAAACTGTCTCAGTGACTTTTTTAATACCTATGATGAGCATCCTTTGTTGTAAAACAGCAAGATTGGTAGTGCATGTTATTGCTGGTGTATGAAATTATACTTAGTCTTAGACCTAATAAATGTGCTTAAAGAAACTGTATCTTTGGATCACTAATATAGCTCTTGAGTGGAATGTGGGTAAACTGGTGAAGGACATTATAAATGACAATACACAGAGGTTGAAGGAATAATCTGTATTAATCCAGGGGTGAAATCCTCAACAAAAAAAAAAAAGTGCAGGTTCTCATATCTCATCTACAATTTGAGTGCCAATGAAGAAATACTTTAAAAATGTATACATATTGGTACACAACACATTTATAAATACAAAATAAGCCTTAAAAAATAACTGATCAATTATAACCAATTCACCATAAACAAAGAAGCTGAAAATACTGAAAGCTTTGTACCCTCTGCCTGTATCACTCAGTCATGTACTGTAATATAACACTTAAGCTAAACCTTAAATGACAAGCATTAAGAAATATTACTATTACTGTAGAGGGAGTTTTGTTTCAAGATATCCTAAAAAAGGGATGATGTTATAAAAAATGGTATAAAAAAAAACAACTGTGCTGTGAAAAAATTATACAAAAAGGTCTAAGTCAAACAATGCACCATAGGGGCTAAAATACCCCTCAAATTTATTATGTAACAGGCACTACTACAACTAATGATGTACTTGGCCATTTTCACCTCCATTGTATTCTCTGAAATTATCCCCATACTTTCCAGACTCTGGGTACTCACCTACAACAGGACCTGGCCATGCCACAATAATAGCCTAGGATTAGAACATATATCCTTGTTTCTTATTTATTTTGTACTTATTACTTATCTTACAATAATATGTTCTGTGTGCTTCTCTGTTGTGTTTCTGTGTAGATTAATTACCATGATCTACTCCAGAAAATGATTTTTCAGGCAGAAACAGTATAAAAGTAGACACTTATTTTAAATTTTTCCATGGTATTGTCGTTTCTGTACAAGAAACAAAGTGGCAAAAATTAATATCTCATAAAGTAATATCATTACTGTGGTTTACTTCTGCCTTTTTTTAGATGTGTGCACAAGTGAAAACTCACATTTAGCTTAAATAAACTCTTCAAAATGTTTTAGAAAAGGGGGCATTGTACAAAGAAGAAACACCTCACCGTTATAACAGTAAATACTAGGATCACAACAAAACAAAACGTTGATGATTATGCTTAACATGTACCTTGCAAGTTGGGCCCGTGTTTGAAAAGCGTGAAGCACACCTGCACCTGTATCCTGATTCTGACTCGCTTACCAAATCTGAAGCTGCACTTTGATCCTGTTTTTTATGTTATTGTTAATCCCTACTGTCCTACACATCACTTGCCATTTTAGAAAATTTTGCGCAAATTCTGGCAATGTGGCAAATCAAGCAAGGCAAAACACATTATGAAAATTATTTCTAACATTTATCAACTACATAATTTATGGCAAACACTGACGTGGATTTTTGCCTTCAAATTCATGTGCAGCAATGTTCGTTTCGAACATTTCAGGTAGTTTCTCCGCCACACTAAAGAAAATAATGATTACTTCATAATAATGATAATTACTCCATAACGCTGTTTTCACGTTGCACTGCTAAAGTCTTCTCTCGATCAACGAATGAGCACTGACACAAAGCTAAATGGGCAGAGATTTGTGACTCATGCCAAAATGAAATCTGATCACAATGAAAGCTTGGCTAATCAACATGCAGTGATTATACTGACGTTAATGGTGGCCAATAGCAGCTAACGGAAACAGAAGCAGTGTGAGGAAACATAATGCAAGCAGCACGAACTCTGCTGAATGAAAGTACATTTGAGAAACGTTGTACTAGTGGACTGTGTGAGTGGATGGAATGCATCCGCGTTGGATGAAAAGCAGATTAAATAAGTCCCGGTACCCAGTACTGGCATCAAAATAAGTCCCGGTACAGAGTACCTGTGAGTACCGGCAGAATTTCACCCCCATATTAATCCATGTTAATATATATGGGGTCAGAATACATTTATTTTGAATTATCATTAATGGGGGAAATTCATAAATTTCGTACAAAGCGATACTTTAGGGTAGTTCTATGAGAGGAGCATTATTATCAAACAGAACATTAAATCTTGATTTGGAAGTGAACTTAGATATGGTTTGACACACTTGGAAGAAATGATGTAGAATTAGAAAGTGCTAACATTTACTTTTTATGCGAACTACTGTGCCAGAACTAATTACTAGCAGGCCCACAAAATATCAAAATTGAAACTCAAAATGTTTCAGCAAAGACGAGGAAACTGGCTTTTTACAAATTCACTAAAGACTATTTCACTCAATGTTTTTCCTTCTTTATGCAAGTCAAGGTTGTTGTAATAGTAAAAAAAACACTAGTGGAGGCTTTGACTAAATTGTTGATGCTCATAATGCATCAGAGTAGTAATGTCTAAGACTTTTGCATAGCGGTGTATAATTATATATATAAATAAAGAGAGAGAGAGAGAGAGAGAGAGAGAGAGAGAGAGAGAGAGATATTTAGTACTTTTATATATCTTCCTATTCAGGTTATTTAACTAATGGGTTTAGAGCAAAGTTTTTTTTGCTGACACTTTTTAACAAGATAAACTGTATATGTATATAAAATACACCTATAGGTATTTAAAAAGGTACATAATGTATCATCAAAAACCCTTTCACTTCTTGTACTGTAGGTTGACCAGGATGGCTTACACTTGCACATTCTTTTCCTCAACAGTATTTAACTCAATTCTTTTATATCAGCGGAAGCAGTAAACCACACCCCCTTTCCTGTTTTGAAACTTGATGAAATTTCTGGAAGTTTAGGGGAACTCCAACTTAAGACTTTATATATTTCAGAGAATTTTTTCTTGTCACTAGGGAGAAATATAGCTGGCTCATTCTTTTTCTGTGGATAAAAAATCCTCTGAATTCCAAGAAAAATAACAGTTGCATCATATTTCTTACAGTATCACTGGTAGTGAATGTCATTGCTATTGCAACTTTGTCAGGTTTTTACAGAAAATGCAGGAGTGATCGACTGTCAAAAGAGGATACAAATGTTACGATGCTATGGTCAAGTGCTTCACAGTGGGACAAACAAACATTTTATAGGACAGTCTTGCCGATCTGACTGCAAAAAACAAACAGTTGCAAAGCGAGACTGAGGCACTGCAAAGCGAGACTGAGTCACTGCGACAGAACTTGACAAAAGAATCACAAGAGCTTAAAAGTTGCAAAGATCTTTATACCAAGGTGGACAACAAGAATACAACAGACAAAGAAAAACAACAGTGTGAGAAAAATGTGGCGCAACAGCAAAAACAGATTCAGGGATACACCTCTGAGAACAAGAAACTCCAGCAGCAACTAGAGAAACTTTCTAGAGGGAACACTGTAGAAAACATGAACATCGCCACCCTCTCTATAGCTGTGTGGATAACGGCCCGCTTGTCTAACCGAGTGAAGGAAATTCATTTTGCAAATCACAATTATGAAGTCCAGTAAAGCAGTGGAGAAAACTGTTGTTTGTCTGCACCGAGTGATCCTACCTGGAGCAACACTGAATGTAATGAGCAATGCAGAGCTGAAACACTCTGAACACCCACACTCTGAATTATTAGATAGGTGTAGTGGACTGGTGTGTCATTTATTATCAGTATGACAATCTGTGAACAAAAGTACACTACTGAGGAAGCTGCTTAAATGTAGCAAACAATTTGTTAGGTCAGTGTTTTACAATTTTGAATTACACCATACTTTTTATTTGCTTATCAGCTGTCTTAGTAACTTTGGAATTCTTAAAAAAAAATAAAAATCATAGAAACAGAAAGTAAAAGCTTTTATCTCATTTAAAAATGTTCTTTCTTTTATTTATTTATTTTTTTCAAAATACCCCAAATCTGACCTGGAACTTTATATGAAGTCACATGTATATGAAGACCCCCTGATCTATAGAATACGTATCTAACCTGGAAGCATTTGTATAATACTTGGTCATATAAAATTACTGTTATAATCGTTCTATGTGTTTCAAGGCATATTTTATAACTTTGTGTATTTCCTCTCTCTCCATAAAGACACATGTAACCGATGTCCATGCCTGGATAATCTAAGCGCTTACCTTTTTAGGCTTGTTGATATTACCTTGATGGGATTAACTTTGTCTGTATTTCAATAAACCTATATTCCATATTCATTTTATGTATTTTTATAAATGAATAAAACCGGTGTTCATGTGGTCTTTATTGTTTTTATACCATTCGAAAAGTAAATGAACTGGATCTTTCAGGTTATAATTAAATGTACTCTGTTATAGTTCTGTTGTGTTGAGTCACAGAAATCACATTACACCCTTAGTTTGTTGCATTTTTAATTGAATTCCTATACCATATTTTTGTACAATATTATTTTTCCCTAGTTATGACATCCCTGCTTATCAGAGGTTATTATATATGTGGGGTAATTGTTTGAACATTTTGAGTCCTTATATTATAAATAAAAGAACAAAGTAGAGATGCACTGTATGATACTCTTCATGACCGTGTGAAAACTGTGCCATCTACAGGTAGGAACCAGAACATGAAATCACACAGTTTGACAGCATCCTTGTCATATGCTGCAACATTATTTTAAATTGGATTATAATGACTAGCTCATCACCAATATTAATCTATTCACCCGTTATTTGTTTTAAGAAGTCCATTCTAACCAGGAGACATTGTCTACAAACTGGGTTTAAAACAATCATTACACAGATGTAATTTTCATATCAATATGGTTTATTTTATCATTTTAATATGTAGTCTAATTATTAAAAAAATATCTTTGCTTGTTAAAACATCATGCAACATTTAAAAAAAAACTGTTTAATTTGCATAGGGAATGCAAATGGGCAGTTAGCATTTCTAATTTCTAGTACATCAAACCCTGTAGCCCTGGAGTATGGCTTAGCATATAAATAAAATATTAGACTGGGGCAGTTGCTGCTATAGTACAGCAATGTAGCCTGAGGTGGCATTTGATGCTAATGATCGCTCTATTAAATATTTTAAAGGCTTCTAACACTTCAAAATTCTCCAAAGCAAAATACGGAAGGTGGGTTTTGTCATCTAAAGTAATCACTTTAAGACTGGTGACATGAGCAGAACCTGTGCTCCATTAACAGAAGAAAACTATTAATGTTCTTTAGAAACAAAATTGGGTTAGTCTATTTAATTGATCTTAACAGAGGCAGATCTACTGCCACCATTTAAATCATTAAAAGAACAATACATACCTGAACTTCTATCACAATACCATATATCATGTGAAGATTCATGATTCATTGACACACAATTAAGCATTGCACCCTAATTCTAGGTTAATTTTCTTATATATTTTACAAGTACTGTAGGTTGCTAAACCAACTTGAAACGATAGAGATTCAGATTTGGAAAACACCACATTTGTCTCCTACCCATCCAGTTAAAAGCT
Organism: Acipenser ruthenus; assembly: GCF_902713425.1. Lineage (NCBI taxonomy): Eukaryota > Metazoa > Chordata > Actinopteri > Acipenseriformes > Acipenseridae > Acipenser > Acipenser ruthenus. The sequence goes on from NC_081194.1 coordinate 20,129,911, forward strand.
AAAATATGTTTTGAATAGAACTTAGATGTGCACTATGGTACATTAAAGGGCATAGCTTTCCAGCTACCATGGTATTCAAAACGTTAAGTACCTTAATGAAGAGGACAGTGTGCACTCTTCTCAATATACAGTATACCTCTAGGACTTGCAGTATATTGGGCTTGCTGTGGTAGCCTGGAGAACTGAAACATGGGACGTGGCTGGAGAAGAAGTTACCTTGTTTGTGAGCTGGGCTGCTGGAGATCCGTTTCATGAGCTCTGTCCTCCTGGGGCTGGGAGTTCTGGATCGTGAATGGGAATGATCAGATTCATAGGAGTCATGATCGTAATCGTCTGAATAATAAGAATCACTGTTCTTGTCGTAATGCGAGTTGTGATCGTGTTCCCGGGTTCTAGTCCTCCCCCTGTCTCCCATAGTGCTCTTGCGGTCTGCCTTCACCTGGTCGCTGTCGTGTTTGGTCTTATAAGAGGCTTCACTGTCTTGGTCGGTGCTCCTATGAGAGTGCAGGCTCCTTTCTGTTTCTCGGTTGTCCTCATGCAACTTGTTCGATCTTGGGGAATCCATGTTGGCTGTGTGCTGCCTTTAACGGTGGCAGAACTTTTCTGAAACAGAAAAAAAGGACAATGAAAATGACTTCTCCCCACCCCCATTCACATAATTTGTCATTTTTTTATTTTTATAAAAACAAATCTAGTTTTACATAAATTAAACTCTTTTGACTGCAGTTGGTTTTCTTAAGCCTTTCATGAATGAAATATTGAAAATAGCTGAATTTTTTTTCCCATTGTTGTATATGGGGAAAAAGTGCATCCTCATATGAAGCTATCATGCTTTTGCATCTTCCATATGTCCCCATATAAAGACTAGAGGATAGTTTTTTTTATTTGTCCCCACATGAGGTCGCCATGCATGAAAGGGTTAACAACAGTCTAGAAAACTACCATATTTAAGTGAATCTCTCAAAACCTTAAAAATGTATGTTATAAAAGAAAAATGTTTTTACAGCACCTTACATTTTTGATAAAGAAAAAATTATAGCTAGATCAACAAAAGGATCTTTTGATTAGTCCGAGCCAGTAACATCTAGTGTATGGCTACCGAAATCTTAAAATCTGTCATTTTATTTAAAATAAAATAAACAAAACTCAATTTAAAAGGAAGACTGTCAAAGTATTACATGCTGCATGTTCACATTTTCTTTCAAAAAGATCAGTAAATAATTGGATTATAGTGATATTTCAAACTAATTAGTTTCTTTAATTAGTATCACACGTCTCCAATCTTGTAATCAGTCATTCAGCCTATTTAAATGGAGAAAAGTAGTCACTGTGCTGTTTGGTATCACTGTGTGCACCACACTGAACATGGACCAGAGAAAGCAAAGGAGAGAGTTGTCTGAGGAGATCAGAAAGAAAATAATAGACAAGCATGGTAAAGGTAAAGGCTACAAGACCATCTCCAAGCAGCTTGATGTTCCTGTGACAACAGTTGCAAATATTATTAAGAAGTTTAAGGTCCATGGAACTGTAGCCAACCTCCCTGGGCGCGGCCGCAAGAGGAAAATCGACCCCAGATTGAACAGAAGGATAGTGCGAATGGTAGAAAAAGAACCAAGGATAACTGCCAAAGAGATACAAGCTGAACTCCAAGGTGAAGGTACATCAGTTTCTGATCGCACCATCTGTCGCTTTTTGAGTGAAAGTGGGCTCCATGGAAGAAGACCCAGGAGGACTCCACTTTTGAAAGAAAAACATAAAAAAGCCAGACTGGAATTTGCTAAAATGCATATTGACAAGCCACAATCCTTATGGGAGAATGTCCTTTGGACAGATGAGTCAAAACTGGAGCTTTTTGGCAAGTCACATCAGCTCTATGTTCACAGATGAAAAAATGAAGCTTTCAAAGAAAAGAACACCATACCTACAGTGAAACATGGAGGAGGCTCAGTTATGTTTTGGGGCTGCTTTGCTGCGCCTGGCACAGGGTGCCTTGAATCTGTGCAGGGCACAATGAAATCTGAAGACTATCAAGGCATTCTGGAGCGAAACGTACTGCCCAGTGTCAGAAAGCTCTGTCTCAGTTGCAGGTCATGGGTCCTCCAACAGGATAATGACCCAAAACACACAGCTAAAAGCACCCAAGTATGGATAAGAACAAAACATTGGACTATTCTGAAGTGGCCTTCTATGAGTCCTGATCTGAATCCTATCGAACATCTATGGAAAGAGCTGAAACTTGCAGTCTGGAGAAGGCACCCATCAAACCTGAGACAGCTGGAGCAGTTTGCTCAGGAAGAGTGGGCCAAACTACCTGTTAACAGGTGCAGAAGTCTCATTGAGAGCTACAGAAAACGTTTGATTGCAGTGATTGCCTCTAAAGGTTGTGCAACAAAATATTAGGTTAGCGGTCCCATCATTTTTGTCCATGCCATTTTCATTTGTTTTCTTATTTACAATATTATGTTGAATAAAAAATCAAAAGCAAAGTCTGATTTCTGTTAAATATGGAATAAACAATGGTGGATGCCAATTACTTTTGTCAGTTTCAAGTTATTTCAGAGAAAATTGTGCATTCTTCGTTTTTTGTGGCGGGGTACCAACAAATTTGAGCATGTCTGTATATATATATATATATATATATATATATATATATATATATATATATATATATATAGGGGTGGGACACTCTGCCACAAGGAGATGTCTATAAGCTGAAAAGAATCATAATCAAAAGTACTATGACTACAGGCCATTTATAATGTTTTTCTGATATGTCTGTATAGGCAATTCAAAATAACTATACAGCATAAGTGATGTTAAAACACAAACAAAAAGAAAACAACCAAAGAGCAGTGCACACCAAAGTCACTGAAAACACATCACTACTTTTTTTTTTTTTTTTTTTTTTTTACCATGTTTGAAATCACTGTGGGAAGGAGATTCCAATCACTTGGTATCTATGGTTGTTTTTGTAAGGGAAAATAAGGTAAATTACTTATTCATAGTCTACTACATTTAATATTATACACTGCTCTTTCAGCTTGGTTCAATGATTAAGCTAGAAGTGGCTGCCTCCTGTTTTTTTATTTTACAGTAATATGTCCTCATTTTCTTTTTATGTTAATGTCTAATGTATCCAATACTTGCTTTTTTCAATACAAACACAGCAAGTTTACTAAAAGACTCACTCAATAACATGCATTTTTAAACTTTTCAACTGTTATTTGCACTTTTTTCCACCAAAA